>NW_006399914.1:7849695-7851559 GCF_000299155.1 Elephantulus edwardii
ATGTTGTGGATTAGGACTTCTAGTGTTGTTCCTAGCTTTTCTGTAATGAAGTTTATAGTCCTTGGTTTTAGTCCTAGGTCCATCATCCACCTTGAGTTGATTTTTGTGTATGGAGTAAGGTGTGGGTCTTCCTTGAGTCTTTTGCAAATACTTTTCCAGTTTTGCCAACACCATTTGTTAAAAGGGCTGTCGTTTCCATAGAAATAGTAACTGTTGTGATTTGATCTGATATTGTTTGTACCTGGGTTTATTCATCCATAAAATTGCTTTCAGTTGACAAAAGTGAGACACTCCATTCTGAGCCTGAGGGAAGCTGATCTCCTAAGAGACTAGAAATTACAATAACTATTTCTCTTATCAACCACCCATGTGTGTTAGCAAAAAGAACATCAGTGAAACGTGTAATAGGTTTGAGGAAACTTTCCAAATTAAGGTCAATTTAATTTTTATATGTTCAGAATCCTTTTACCTTAGAGGAAAAATAGTAATTCCTCTTAAAACTTTAATATCTGGTCTCTGCGCATGGCTTCTATGCTTGACATTCATAACCTAAGATTCTGATAAACCTACCCCTTTTGGCTACAGGGTTCTTGTGCTCAAGCACCTCCCACCTACTGCACTCACGTCCAACTGAGTGACCCTACAGGGCAGAGTAGAATTGCCCCAGAGGGTTTCAGAGGCAGTAAATGTTTGCAGGAGCAGCTTCATCTTTCTTCCATGGAGCTGGTGATTTCTAATCACTGACCGCCTAAGTAGCAGCCCAATGTGTTAAACCACTGTGCCACCAGAGCTCCCAAGTAACTCCAGCTCCCAGAGCACTCTTGGTTGCCAGAAACTGTGGCTGTGGAGAGGCAGTGCCCCCACCACAATCCAGTTAAAGATGCTCGCCCTTTCTCTTGTGTTGGGCAGTGCTGTTGAGTCAACTACAACTGTTTATCAATCCTGTGGACAGATCTGAACCTTGCCCTACCAGGCACCCTTCTCACCATTTCTGATAAGCTTGAGCCTGCTGTTGTAACTCACTGTGTCGATCCATATTTTTGAGTGTCTTCTCGGATCCTCCACCTTTCGCAGTATGATGTCTTTTTCCATAAATGACCCCTCTTGACATGCCCAAAATATGTGAGACAAAGTTTCACCATCCCTTTTCATTGTCCAACTTTCAGATGCATAGGAAGCAATTGAAAGACTATGACTTGTATCAGGTCCGCTTTAGTCTTTAAACTGACGTCCTTACTTGTTAGTACATTGGAGAGATTCTTCAGACTTTTTCCCAATGTAACACATTTGTTTTGTTTTAAACTATTATAACCAGGGGTTTTGATTGTGAATCAAGTACAATGAGATAATTGATAACTTCAGTATTTCTCTCAAGTACCAAATATGAGGGTACTGGCACCACCCACAATTCTACGATAATCAACATTTTTTTCTTCAACGTTTAAGCTTTCCTACATAATCTGTAAGGGTTGACAAGGGCCAGAAAAGGCTGGCATCATATAAAGACTGTGTTTTCTTACTACTGAACTGTTAAGTGCCGCCAATTTGCTTGTGACTCATAGTGACCCTATGTACAACAGCGCTGAACCATGCTGATCCTCAGCCAACCTCATTATGTCTGACATACCTACCCCCATTAGCATTAATCAGTTCATCTTATCCAAGGTCTTCCTTTCCTGTGCTTTCCCTTCACCCTTCCAAGCATGATGTTCCTCTCCAAGGACTGGTCTGTCCTTGCAACATTCCCAAAGTATGTCAGATGAAGCTTCAGAATCTTTGTCTCCTAGGACTATCCTGGTTTCACCCTCTCTTGGATGAACCTATTTTTTCTCTTAGCAGTCCATGGTATATTTAGTACTCTTCT
>NW_006399914.1:7852984-7856253 GCF_000299155.1 Elephantulus edwardii
AGTGGTTGTTCTCCATATTTCTTGGCACAACTTGGTGAGCACATCCATGGCAGCATCTGTTAGCTCAAATGTCTTTGATGCATAGAAGCTAATTATGAAGACCATGGACTGGATCAGGCACACCTTAGTCTCTAGACTGACATCATTGCTCCTCAGTACTATGGAGAGGCCTCTGACAGCAGATTTTCCCAATACAATTCATCTTTTGATATCCTGGTACCTCTCAACTTCCTTTCAGGAGCTAGTGCTAATTTTAGATGTCTTTACTGTTAACTGTCTTTATAGTCAGTAAGTGTAGAGTCAGAACTGACTCATAGCTAACCCTCCAGTGAGTTTCCAAGACACTACAGAAGATGACCATCTTTCTCCCTTGGAGCTGCTGGTGGATTCAAACTCGTAGAGCCTCAGCCTTTGGGGTTAGCAACACAACTTCCTAAAGAACAGGCCACGAGAGCACCCTGTCTTTACAGCCTTGAAATTATACTTTAAATATAAAAAGAAAGAAAAAAATATAAAAAAGGGATTAGAATGCAATGTCTCTTGGTTCACTATGAGTCATATTGTTTTCTGTACTTATTTCTATTTGGTGTTAATGGTTTTAAAACTAATATTTGATTCTTAGAGACAGTGAAACACAAAAATTTTAAGTTAGGAGGATTATACAGACAAGCCCAAAACTCAGATAATTGAAGAAACTGACTTCAGATAAGCAGCTTACCCAAGAGAATGCTTTTATTTTGTTCATTCTATAAAGAATTTCTTTTAAAAGTAAAGAACTGTTGCTGCTGACTCCCTTACAATAGCAGAACTGTCCCATCAAGTTTCCAGGTCCCATTACCTTTACAGAAGCCAACTGCCTCTTCTTTCTCCCCCCGAGTGGCTGCTGGGCTAGAAGTGACAATCTTTTGATTAACAGGCAATAACTTAACACTTACTTTCCAACTGCTATGCCAGTCAAGACAGGGAACTCTGGTTGTTTAGTGGTAAGAAATTGCACTGCCAATGCAAAGGTATATGGTTCGAAACCAGTAGTGTTGCCACAGGAGGAAAATGGGCAATCTTCTCTCATACAGTTTGCAGCCTTTAAAAACCCACTAGAGTCAACTAGGAGTCAGTTCTGACTGAGTGGCACACAACAGCAATGTGCCAGCCACAAAAGGAGAAATACAGTCTTTTGTTTCCCACTGCTTTGTCCCTAAACTTAACGGGGAGTGTTTATTGAATGTCATCTGGGTTTGTTGTTTAAGGAAATTGCATCACCTTTGACTCCATAGTTGTATGTGCCATCAACTTGAGTACAATTCATAGCAGCTCTGTGAACAACAGATCTGAACCCTGTCCTATCCTGTGCCGACCTCACTATCTCTGACACACTTGAGCCCATTGAGCTGCAGTCACTGTATTAATCCATTGTTTTGAAGGCTTTCCTCTCTTTTGTTGAACTTCCACCTTTCCAAGCATGATGTCCTTTTCCAAGGAATAGCCTCTCCTAGGAACATGCCAAAAGTATGAGACAGTATCGGTTCCTTGCCTACAAGGAGTACTCGGGCAGCACTTTTTTCCAAGATATATGTTTGTTCTTTTTGGCAGCCTATGGGCTATTCAGTGTTCTTCTCCAGCACCACAGCTCAAAGGCATCAGTTAATCTGTCACCCGTAATCATCGTCCAGCCCTCAGCTGCATAGCAAGTGGGTGAAAAAGACCATGGCCTGAATTAGGTGTGCCTTAGGCTTCAAACTGACATCATTGCTCTTCAGTATTTTGGAGAGTTCCCTGATAGCAGACTTGCTTAGTGCAGTACATCTCCTGATCTCCTGACTGCTGGTAACAAGGGTATTCAGTGTGAATCCAGGTAAGGTGAAATTGCTGACAATCCCAGTCCTTTCTCTCTATATAGAACAGAACCAATCTCTGCAGTGTTTCAGTTCATTGTCACAGTCACCGTGTCAATCCATCTTCCTATGGGTCTTCCTCTTTCCCAGGCCCTGACCACATGCTCAAAGGACGTGAGACTGAGTCTCATCGCTGTCATTTCTGTGGAGCACTCTGGCTGCCCTCAGTCAAGAGGACTTTGTGCTTTTGGCAGTCCAGGGTATATTCGGTATTCTTTGCTAACACCGGCAGCTGTGGCGGCATAGTCCTCATAGAGAGCTGCTAACCCAGAAGCTGTGCAGCCCTGGCAGTTCGAATCTAGCATGAGAAAGAGATGGACAGTCTCCCATTTTGACTTAAAGACTAGGAGACCTGATGGTCACTGTGAGTCAGAACCACATCAAGGGCTCTGAGTCTGTCAACTAACACCACAATTCAAAGCCATCAGTTCCTCAGTCTTTATTCATTGCCCAGTTTTCACATGCATATGAAGCAGTAAGGAGTCCTAGTGGTTAAAGAAGCTGACTGCTGTCCAGCGAGTCTGCAGGAGAAAGATGGGCATTCTCCTCACATAAAAAATTACTGCCTCAGTATCTGGCAGAGCACTGATGTGAGTCAGAACTGGCTAGGCCGAAGTTTGCAATAACCTTGACATGTTATTGTGAGGATTAGCATTTGTAAGGCCCACGCAGCACTTGGCAAAGCACCCAGTCCCCAGTGAACACTCCACGCCCACCTCTGAGGTCACTGTACCATGAGGTCAGTGGAAGGTTAGATGTCAGCACCTTGACCCCAACCGAGAGGAGACCACACCTGGTCAGAACCGAAAACTGCTGTGTGGAGCCCCAAGGCAGCTTTGTGGAGGGCGGGAGGAAGGGGTGGAGCAGAGCTGCAAGGACTCACCAAACCCAAGGCCTGCTGCCAACACTACAGTTCATTTCTCATTTGGGAAAAATGGATTTTTTTAAAGGCAGACTTGCTTTTAAACCTTTTTTTATTTACAACTAGAATTACACAAAAGTAACAATTCATCACTGCAATCAGAAAAATCTAAACTATTATTTTAAACTGCTGAGTAGATAAAACATGAGTACGTATTTTTCACATCAGTCCTCTTCCACTTCACCTCCTGCTTTCCTCTTTCTGGAACATTCATTTCCTGAACAGAGAGATGTGAGAAGTGAAATGTAAAATTCAATATTGAACATTGTGACACTTATCTAAAGCAGTCCTGAACCTATAGTGAAGAAGTCACTCATCACATTTACGGCATTGAAGTCTATGGGGGAGAGGATAGTTTAAAAGTATTATATTTTAGGGCATTATGTTTATCGTAAGAGTACAAAATGAGGGTTGCAGAATGGATTATATTTGGGGTTGGGGGTGGGGTTGGGGGA
>NW_006399914.1:7856353-7860616 GCF_000299155.1 Elephantulus edwardii
GTATTCTCTTAGCTACTTCCTGCTGAAAAGGGACGCTGTGAGTTTCAGGGTCTTTATCAAGTTGAGTTACACAATGCCATGGCAGCTTTTCTAGACAGTTTATATAAGGAACAAGGCAGCTTCTTGTGTTCACTGGTAATAAGCCTTCCTAACCAGCTAAAGCCTTCCTTATCAGTACTGTGATCTGTTTGTCTGTCTGTTTTCATCTGCATCTAGTGTTTTAAAGGGGCCAAAGAACTTTGTATTGTTACCTTTCAATAATAGGCCACTCATTTTGGTCTTTTGTCTCATTTTTCCCAAAGTTATCAAAGTTCCTTCTCTTCCTTCTCCTTCCCTCCTTATAAACAACTTTTGAATTATAATTGGATTTGAAGATGTCACAGTTCCAGCAGGATTGAAAGTCAAATGGAAGGGTATTAGGAAAAAGTGGTCACTCTGATCGCATTGTCCTATACCTCATGAAATTGATATATGTAATTGATGAAAATGTTTCTTCATCTGTAACTTTATAAGGGAGCATTCATCAATTAAATACAGAAAATCTTTCAAGAATTATTATTCTATAGCAGAAAACTTGTATTTACTTTGATCTTTAAAAATATGTCACCCCCTTACCTTTTAGGAACTTGCAGTGTTTCTGTCTTAATCTGAAATTTTATAGTGGACTAAATAGAGTATGCTTTTGAAATAGTCTTGGTTATTAAGCCAAAGATTTTTTTAAGATCATGAGATTTGTAGTCTAAACAGTTTAAATTTACTTGGTTATCTAAAGGCCACATTTTTGCATTTTAAAATTGCTAGTTTTTAAACACTTAATTGTTCATTTTATGAAGTTTTATGTTCAGATTTGTCTAGCATTCTGATTTTTTCCAGTATGCCTCATGAATTTGTAGGTATTAAAAATCTATAATCAATGACTAACAGAGATAATATTAGACTAGATTTTGGTGCTATATACTCGGAGCTGCAACCTGGTAGAAATCTACAACAGAGATGATAGTGGTTTCAAAGGGTGCCTGTCACTTAACAGACCAAATAAACATTTTGTGTTAAGTAAGTTAGCAGATTGCCCGAGATTTTTAAGAAACGTAATTTTGTCATTTGGTGGCTAATTGTTATTTGAGTGACTTACTTTCGCTCTGGAAAATTTACATGTAAATAGAGCATTGTAAAACATGTTCACCTTGATCAAGTACAGGATGTGTTGTCATTTTAAAACTAAATTCTAGGATAACAAAATTACAGAAGGATAATATTTCAATAAAATTTCATTCATGCTCTTTAAGTGCTGTCCACTGTACTTAACCCTTTGTATCCTTTAAAGAAAAGGAAAGAACTCATGGAGTTTCATAGCATTTTGGGCTATGTATTTTACATAAAATCAGAAGCCAATATTACCTTCCAGTAGATCAGAGGATCCTACCTCCTCAGGAGTCTGAAGCACTTCCATTCTCTGCAGTTCTGGCTGTCTGCTCCATTATTACTGGCCACTTCGCTTGGATGTTATCACCTCTGGTTTCTCTCTGACAGAGGGACATAAGGTTTTGGGTCTCAACAGCTACAGAACTGTCTTCTCCGTTAGTTTTCACTGATGACTAATGTTCCTAGATATTTCTCACTGAAAAACTTGCTTACCAAACAACTAAAACTCTGCTAATTATTTTCAGGTTTTATAAATGATAAACATTTTGTATCCTTATGTCTTATTTTACTGTGGTAATTTTTTCTTATGTCACATTGATTTTCATTTTTTTCTGCACTGTAATTTGGGTCCTTAAAGACCTTCTCTGTAAAGGCTGAAAAAAATTGCAAAATTGTTATAATAAAACATTCTTAACATATTGTTCATTTTAAACTCGTCTGATTATTCATAAGGGGCCACGTTTAGAGATTACATCAACTCAACCACCTCTCAACTCAGTGCCTTGGAGTTGGAACCTTCTTGTAGCTAACTCTCCAGCAAGTTTTCAGAGGCTGTAAGTCACACAAAAGAGGTTGCTCGTCTTTCTCCCGAAGAGCAGCTGTTGGATTCTAACTGCCCGTGTTTGGATTCTAGCAAAACCCTTACTAGCTAGGCCACCAGAGTTCCCCTTGGGACCACATAGAAAACAGATACTGCTGGAGTTGAGTTATATTGGATTAATGCTTACTTCTTGAGTATGACCTCGTGTTAGCTAGTATCTGTGAAGATGAAGATTTCTCCCAAATAAGTGCACATTTACAGCCACACAGTGTCAGATCTTGAAGCTTATACTTTGGCAGGGGTGGAGGGGGCAATGGCTACATAAATCAACCCTCAATACCAGGTATGTTAGGCAGCCTGTACAGAAAAGGATTTTACTTAACACTCCTGCTCTGATGTCTTGACAAAAATAGATTGAAATATTTGGGAACACATTTTACTTACAAAATGTGAAAAATACAAAATTGACACATATTAAGACAATCAGATACCCCGAGAGTCTAAATGCATGTTTTATTACTCTTTTCTACAAACTCTCAGTATATTTCAATTAATGACTAAAATCAGTTTTCTTGTTGTGTACAGTTGAGTAAGCGACCCATAGCAGGTCCTCCAGCAGGTTTTCAGAAGCAGTTAATTGCACAGGAGGACATGGCTCATCTTCCTCCTGTGGAGCAAGAGTACTGGGGAGCAATGATGTCAGTCTGAAGACTAAGGTGCGCCTGATTGAGGCCATGGTCTTCACAATTACTATGCATCAGAGATCTGCACAAGGATATAGAAGAAGAATTAATGCCTTTGAGTTGTGCTGCAGAAGAATTTTGAATATACCATGGATATTCTGCTAGGAGAACTAACAGGTTTTTCCTGGAAAGGGTGAAGCCAGGCTACTCCTTGGAGGCAAGTATTCTGAAGCTTCGTCTGACGTAATTTGGACATGTTGCAAGGAGGGACTGGTCCTAGGAGAGGGACATCATGTTTGGGGGAGTGGAGAGACGGCATAGGAGAGGAAGACACTCGATGAGATGGATCGATTCAGTGACTGGCGTAATGGGGATAAGTGTGTCGGGGATAGTGAGATTGGCACAGGATAGGACAGAAATTAGGGCTGTTGTACATAGGGTCGCTCTGAGTCACAGACGACTCAACAGCACATAAAAAAGCTTGCTTTCACTTGGAGGAGGGGGAGTCATTGCATGCATTCAGCATGGCCAGGCCAACATTGGCTTGCACCCATGATTTGCAATCTTTGCTCAATTGCTCATTTTTCTGGGCCTTGGTCTACTTGATAAAACACAAGAGCATTGACCTAGGTTATGGTTTGGTTTTGGTTTTTTTTTTAATTTATTTTTTTATGTGTGTACCGTCAGATTGGATCTGACTGGTACAGGAGGCGATTGTTCCTCCTTCAGCAGAGCATCTGGTCGATTTGAACCGCGCACCTCTGGGATTGCAGTGCAGTTTCCTGCCACTAGGCCACCAGAGCTCGCCTAGGTTATGGTTTTTAAAGTAATTGCATTGAGTTACAAATCTGAGGACAAAAAATCTAAAGCAATTTAAGAATTTTGCCTTTCCCCCCATCTAAAAAAAAAAGAATTTTGCCTTTTGAGTAAATGTCCACTCCTGGAGAGGAATATGCATATGAAAGTATAATTTATTCCATCTCCAAACCTCTAGGCCCATACAGCACAAAAATCAAAACAGTAGTAAAAATAATTACAACAAAAAAGATTTTCCAACTATCCCCTAGACTTGGACAATTTGAAAAAAGCATAAAGTCTCTATAATGTCTGTGTTCTTGAGTTTAGTCTTTACATAACTTTTCAAAAACACTGATTAATTCCTTTTTCTGAGTTACCCTATCCTGTTAAGTCATATGAAATTGTCATTGGTTGACAGTTTTCATCTATAGAAATAGTAATTTTGTTTTCCTTTTTTTTATTTTATTAGTTGTAATGAACATTTACAGAGATTTTGGGTTTTCATTCATTCATGGTTGCACTGTTTTCTCTACCCTCCTCCCCAGTTCGTTCTTCTTTTCCCCCCCCTTGAATATCTGTTTTAATTGTACAATTGTCACAGTGCCTGTCAAAGCCAGATTAATCTTATTTGTCAGTGTGCCCTTTGCCATTCCCTATCACTCCTCCCTGAGAGAGACTTCACCCTGATTCCTAAGGAAAAGGGAATGGCGTATTCTCTTAGCTACTTCTTGCTGAAAAGGGACGCTGTAGGTTTCAGGGTGAAGATCTTCTCTCACTACTCTAAAGGGCCCCTTTGGCAGTAGGAAACACATAGACTAT
>NW_006399914.1:7869313-7893509 GCF_000299155.1 Elephantulus edwardii
GTGCGAGGGGGATTGTGTACCAATGGGGGAGTTTTTCTTTTGCTTTTCAAGGAGAGGAGCAAACAGGGGGGTGGAGGTGGGGTGGCCGGGCAGAAGGGTGCAACAATGAATGAATGGAATTCCAAAATCTCTGTAGATGTTCATTGAAATGAAAAATAAATAAATTAAAAGAAAAAAAGGTTGAAAAAAAACCAAAAAACTTCTTCTCTCAGAGGCAGGTGGGGACCCCGGGAGAGGGATCAGAGTTGGGGAGATTTACTTTTCAGTCTACGTGGTCAGGTCCCATCAGTTGATTACTTGACTCATAGTTACCCCGTATAAGTGAGTGGAAACTGTCCCATAGAGCTTTCTAGCCTGTCATCTTTATGGAAACAAATCTCCAATTTTAAACTCTGATCTTTGAGCAGCCAAACTGAACCTTTTTTTAGTCTATACCAATCAGTATTCCTATCTTATATATGTATGTATAGTGGGGAATATAAAATCATATATAATATCTGACCCAATGTACCGTATCAACTGATATATAAAATGTTGATGTTAGCAGTCATTGAGTCAACTCCAACTCATAGTGACCTGTGAACAACAGATGCCCTATCGTGTGCAATCTGCACCGTCTCTGATACACTCAAACCTGTTGTTACAGACACAGTCAATCCATTTTGTTAAGGATCTTCCTGTCTTGACACTACACCTTTCCCAGCAAGGTCTTTTCCCCAAGGATTAGCACGTCCTGACAACATGCTCAAAATATGCGAGAAAAAGTTTCAGCATCCTTGCCCCTGACGAGCACCCTTATTGTACTTTCTCCGAGACAGACTTGTTTATTCTTTTGGCAGTCTGTGGGATATTTAATATTCTTGTGCAACACTACTATTCAAAAACCTTAGTTCTTCTTTGGTCATCCTCATTCACTGACTGTCCAACGCTTAGGAAGTAATTTAAAAGACCGTGGAATGGATGTTTAAACACCTTAGTTTTTAAACTAACACTGTTGCTCTTTAGCACTTTGGAGGTGTCTTCAACAGCAGATTTTCCCAGCACAACACATCTTTTGATTTTTTTTTATTATTTCTTTTCATTTCTTCATTTTTAAAAATTTGTTATTAATTTCAATGAAAATTTACAGAAATTTTGGATTTCCATTCATTCATTATTGCACTTTTCTCCCCTCCCAACCATCCCCCCAGTACACTACCCTCTTGGAAAAGTAAAAGCCTTTCATTGTTTTACAATCCCTCCCCCCAGGTCCACTCCACTATGCAGCCTTCACTCGAGACTCCTGTCATGACAAAAATACCTAATCACATTGTTGTTATGTGCCGTCGAGTCGCCTGCGACTCATAGCGAACCTATGTACAACAGCCCTAAACTCCGCTCTGTCCTGTGCCAATTGCACTGTCTCCGACACTCCCATCCCAATTATCCCAGTCACTCAATCTACCTCATAGAGGGCCTTCCTCTCCTGCGCCATCCCTCCACCCTCCCAAGCATGATGTCCCTCTCTAAGGACCGGTCTCTCCTCACAACATGCCCAAAATATGTTAGACAGAGCCTCAGAATCCTTGCCTCCAAGGAGCAATCCAGTTTAACCCTTTCCAGGACAAATCTGTTTGTTTTCCTAGCAGTCCATGGTATGCTCAATACTCTTCTCCAGCACCACAGCTCAAAGGCATCAATTCTCCTTCTATCCTCCTTGGTCATTGTCCAACTCTCTGATGCATAACAAGTGATTGCGGAGACCATGGCTTGTATCAAACGCACCTTAGTCTCCAGAGAGACACCATTGCTCTTCAGTACTTTGGAGAGGTCCATAACAGCAGACTTTCCCATGGCAATACCCCTTTTAATTTCCTGGCTCCTGGTGCCAAGACTGTTGACTATGGAGCCAAACAAACTAAAACTGTGTACAATCTCAATCTCTTCACCATCCATCCTGATGCTGCCAATTGGTCCAGTGGTGAGAATCTTTGTCTTCTTGACATTGAGCCTCAATCCATATTGTAGGCTGTAGTCCTTGACACTCTGCAGCAGGCGCTTCAGGTCCTCTTCAGTTTCAGCAAGCAGGGTGTGTCATCCGCATAACGCAGATTGTTGATAAATCGTCCACCAATCTTGACCCCACATTTCTCCCCATAGAGCCCAGCCTCCTGGATAATCTGTTCTGCATATAGGTTGAAAAGGTATGGAGATAGGATGCATCCCTGGAGTATGCCCTTCCCAATTTTGAACATGCAGTGTTCCCTTGCTCTGTTCTGACGACTGCCAAACAGTTTTCTCCCTCATCTGTTTCAATGCAGTATATATTACTGAACCCATCATTCTGAGTCTCTCCCCAGCTCCTATGTCAGTCCTGTTTTACAACAATGGCACCATGCAGTATTTGTCCTGTGACTGAGATACTGCACTCAGCATAATGTCCTCCAGGGTCACCCAGGTTTTTCAGTGTAGCATAGTATTCCATTGTGTAAATAAACCACAGCTTCTCTATCCATTTGTTTGTTGATGGGCACTTAGGTTGTTTCCAACTCCTTGCTATTGTGAACAAAGCAGCAGTAAACATGGGTGTGCATATATCTGCTTGGATGTCAGTTATGGTCTCTTCTTGGTATATTCCCAGTAGTGGAATTGCTGGGTCAAATGGTATCTCTATTCACAACTTTTTGAGAAAGCGCCATACCGCCTTCCACAGTGGTTGCACCATTTTACACTCCCACCAACAGTGAATAAGGGTTCCAGTTTCTCCACAACCTCACCAGCATTTGTTGCTTGCTGTTCTGTTAAATTTTGCTATTCTTATTGGGATGAGATGATATCTCATAATTGTTTTATCTTTTGATTTCTTGACAGCTGTTATCCTACGTGTTGATTGTGGATCCAAGTAAAATGAAATAATTGACATCAATCTTTTCTCTATTATGAGGTTGCCTATTGGCCCAGTGGTGAGGATATTTGTCTTCTTGATGTTTAAATGTACTCCATAACAAATGCTCTAGTCTTTAATATCTGCAGTGTTTTAAGTCCTCTTCACTTTCAGCACGCAAGATTGTGTCATTTGCATAATGCAGGTTGTTGATGAGTCTTCCTCAAATACTGATGTCATGTTATTCTTCATGTAATCATATATGTCATGAGTAGTGTGGTGTTAGGATTTTTTATTTTTTCTATCCATTGCCTTAGACCTGACCACACAACCAGATGGGAGTGTGTCAATAAATCGTTCAGGCTCCACCCACCACCATTAGCTCTCTGGGGGATGTGGTCTCCAGCTGCCTCAACTGTGGACCTGTGGTTCAATGTTGATCAGTGTTTTCTACATCATCAATAGCTATGAGGCCAACATAAGAAAGAGCTGATCAGACTGAGAGACTGTGGTAAGGTGTAGCCTGACTGAACCCTTTAGAGAGAGCTAGAATGAAAGGTTTTGCTTGCTGAACAATTGAAGAAAGAACTGACTTGTGACGGCTATGAGACAAAGTTTGTTGGATGACTGAGGAAACTGAGGCTTTTTGCATGTGTGTTGTTTGACTGAAACAGGACTTAACTTGTTGACTGAGAAACTGAACAAATTGAGGAATTGTATCTTGCTGTTACTGTGGCTTGAGACTGCTGTTCACTAAACCTGAACTTTCACTTTATGATAACCTTTGCCTCATCCACCCCCCTAAACCTGTTTCACTAATAAAACCCACAAGTGTAACTAGAAAAAGATTCTATAAAGTCTATTGTTGATTTGCAACAAATATTGGATCTGGTGGTCAGTAGAAGTAGATGCAGGAGCATGTGGGGCCATGTTTGAACATACAGGGATGAGTTTCATACTGCAGATGTTGTTGGTGGGGACATTTTCCCTTTGTGAAATTAGTAGAGGTCAGACTCAGCCTACCCCAAGTTCCCCATGTTACCTTTGCTCCTTTTATAAGTATTAAACATAAAATATAAAATGGTTAATGATCTTAAACACTGTACCCTTGTCTTACAACATTTACGATACTGCAATGTTTTTCACCAGAACCTAAAATGAACATGGTTAAGTGTTCAGAAAATATGGACTGAATTAATATGGTACATGACAATAAGAGGGTTTAAGTAAGACTTAAAATTTCTTTATACCTTTGATCTTATAAGCAGAAAAGTAAATAAGTTATTAGAGGGGGAATATTTTAATGACACTGAAGGAGATTAAGAGCCAATTGCTATCATACCCAAACAATAAAGACACCCAGTTTCCGACAAGTCTGTTACACCCTTTGTTTACCCACCCTGAACAATCTGTATTTCTCTAGATGTGCCTTGTTATCTTGATCCCAGGCCTTTTCCCACAGGCTTTTTCCACTTGCTTAATAATAATGAGTAACTATGTATGAGTAACTAATGAAAAAATTGGAAACAGAAGAAGGAATGGTAGCTGGGAAACAGACTTGGTAACAAATGAGTCTGCAGACAGAATGATAGAATTCTAACAATCGATTTATTGGTTACAAATATCTTTTATAAGAAACACAAATGGCAACTATACACATGGTCCTCACTTGATGACCTACACAGGAATCAGATTGATTACATTTGTGGGGGTGGGGAGGAATCATTGGAGAAGCTCAATATCAGCTGTGAAAATTAGGCCAAGTGCTGATGGCGGAACAGACCATCAACTACTCATATGCAAGTTCAAACTGAAGCTAAAGAACATAAAACCAAATCCACAAGAACCAAAGTTTGACCTTGGTCTAACCCTCCTGAATTGAAAGGGTATCTCAGGAGCAGGTTTAAGGCGTTTAAGACTAAGCTGGCTCCCAGATCAGCTGTGGGCGGATATCAAAAGTATCATCCAGGAAGAACACAAAAGGTCATTACAAAGACAGAGGAGGAAGAAAAGGCCAAGATGAATGTTGGAAGAGATTGGTATTGCACTAGAGTGCCAGGAAGACAAAGCAAAGGAAAGAAATCAAGAAGTTAAGGAGCTGAACAGAAGATTTCAAAGGGCAGCACAGGAAGACAAAGCAAAGTGTTATAATGAAATGTGCAAAGAGCTTGAGTCAGAAAATCAAAAGGGATGAACTTGCTTGACATTTCTTAAGCTGAAGGAACTGAAGAACAAATTCAAGCCTCGAGTTACAATACTAAAGGATGCTTTGGGCAGAATATTAAATGATCCAGGAAACATTAAAAGAAGATGGAAGGAGTATAAAGAGTCATTATACCAAAAAGAATTGGCTGACACAGAAGAATTTCGTGAAACAACATATGATCAAGAAGCAGTGGTGATGAAGAATAAAATTCAAACTGCTGTGAAGGAATTGGCTAAAAAGTAATTGACAGTAAACAAATTCTGTTGACATATTTTAACAAACAGATGCTGCCCTGGATGCACTTACCAGGTTGTGCCAAGAAACCTGGAGGACCACTACCTGGCCAACTGACTGGAAGAGATCTATATTTATTCCCATTCCAAAAAAACAGTGATCCAGCAGAGTGTGTAAATTTTTTAACTATATTATTAATATTACATTCAAGCAAAATCCTGCTGAGAACTGCCAGATGTTCAGGCTGGATTTAGAAGAGGTGATGGCCTCTAGGGACATTATAGCCAATGCTAGAAGGATCTTGGCTGAAAGCAGAGAGTACCAGAAGAATGTCTGTGTTTCATTAACTATGCAAAGGCATTTGACTGTGTGGATCACAACAAATTGTGGCTGATCTTGAGAAGAATGGGAATTCCAGAACACTTGATTGCGCTCATTTGAAAGTTATACTTGGACCAGGAGGCAGTCATCAGAACAGAGTGAGGAAACACCACCTGAAAGATGTACACTAGGGATGCATCCCGTTTCCATACCTTTTCAATCAATATGTAGAACAGATCACACAGGAGGCTGGACTTTATGAGGAGGAATGTGGCATCAGGATTGGAGGAAGACTCATCAGCAACCTGCGCTACGCAGATGACACAACCCTACTTGCTGAAACTGAGGAGGACCTGAAGCGCTTGCTGCAGAAGGTCAAGGATTGCAGCCTCCTGTATGGATTGAAGCTCAACATCAAGAAAACAAAGATTCTCACCACTGGGCCAATTGGCAGCACCATGCTAGATGGAGAAGAGATTGAGATTATTAACAGGTTCAGTTTGCTTGGTTCCACAATCAATACTCTTGGTACCAGCAGCCAGGAAATCAAAACATTAATTGTATTGGGGAAATCTGCTGTCAAGGACCTCTCCAGAATACTGAAGAGCAGTGATGTCAATCTAGAGACCATGGTGCGAGCGATCCAACCATAGTCTTTGCAATTAGTTGCTATGTATCAGAGAGCTGGACAATGACCAAGGGTGATAGAATTGATGCCTTTGAGTTGTGGTGCTGGAAAAGAGTATTGAACATAATACGTACTGCTAAGAGAACAAACAGCTTTGTCCAGAAGTGGATGAAACCAGGATGCTCCTTGGAGGCAAGGACTTTGAAGCTCCGTCTGACATACTTTGGACATGTAGAGGGGACCAGTCCTTGGGACATGATGCTTGGGATGGTGGAGGGACAGCACAGGAGAGGAAGAGCCTGAGAAGATGAATTGACTCAGTGACTGAAACAATGGAGGTAGGTGTGTCGGAGACGATGAGCCGGCACAGGATAGAGCAGGGTTCTTAACTGTTGTGCATAGAGTCACTATGAGTCACAGTGACCTGACGGGCAAATAACAGATTGCCCCATGATGGCCTTTATTCCCCACAATCTTCACCTTCTCAGCCAGCACCCTCCTCCTCTCTCCAGCCTCCCATGACCTACCGCAGATAATAGACCTTCATCAGAACCACACCTAGTCCTGTGACTGCAGGTATCTATATCCCTGAAATTCAGTGATTGGTTGCTATCAAGTGAGCACTCATTTGTATAATTACTAACACACGGGACTGCCTGCCTGGTCTGATCTCTTCATTCCTAGGAATAGGCAGCTCCTGGTGTATACCTTACATTGAATAGATTTGGGTTTAATTTAAAACTGGTGAATTTCTTTGCTTGGAGTAATTTTTTAGTCTCATGTTTTTCGGATCCTCACCACTGTCTGAAGAATAAATTCTGGCTTGTTAGGTTTTTTCTTTTGTTTTGTTTTTTTTTTAAGAGTTCAGGATTTTTTCTTGAACATGTCTCAAAATGAGTTTAGTCAAAAAGACCAAATCTCGTGTCATCGTCAGACTCTTCAGATTCTTCTTTCTTTGCTTCCACTTTCTTCTCCTCAGGTGGAGCAGAAGTAGTGGAGAGGGCAGGTCCTTCAGCCAGTGCGGCCCAGGCCGCTTGGGCAGGTCCACCAGCACCCACATTGCAGAGGAGGCTCCCAGTGTTGATATTTTCCAGGGCCTTTGCAAAGAGGCCAGACCAGAAAGGTTCAATGTTGACACCGGCTGCCTTAATGAGGGCATTGATTTTATCTTCCATGTTGGTCACCTCATCATCGTGCAGGATGAGGGAGGGCCGAGTAGATGCAGGCGAGCTCAGAGACGGAGGCCATGGTGCGGTGTTGCTAGGCTCAAGGCTGCTGGACGCGGTGCTAGTCGCTGGATGAAGTGAGGGCCTCACCCCAACGTGGCTTTAGCTTCCTCAGAAGGACCGAGCATCTTAGTGGCAACTGAAGATAGGGCTTGTTAGTCTTTAAACAACAAAAATCTTAGGCAATGACCTCTTTATTCCTGAATTTTTCTTCTGCTGTCATTTTTGCTGCACATATTTCCTTGAGGAGCAAACTTTTTTAGAAGTTTTGATGTGAAGGTAAATGTGTCTTGCAGGTGTGCTGAAATGATTAGATTTGAGAAGTTCTTGCTTCAGAGGGAGGTTGTCTTTTAAACACCCAAGAGGTCTTGTGCATGGCATGCTTTTTTAAAACCATGCATTTTACATTTGGGTTATAAGCGCTCAAATGGTTAAGCATTAGCCAAAAGTCTGGCAATTCAAACTCACCCAGAGGCACTTGAAGACAGGCCTGGTGAGCTGCTTCTGAAAGGTGGAAGCCAAGGAAACCTGACAAGCAGATTCTGCTCTGCACACGTGGGTCATCATGAGTTAGAATCAACTCAACAGCATTTAGCAACAATTATACATACAACAGGTGATCTGCCTGTTAACATTTCCTTCCCCACAGGCATAATTATTTTATTGATATTTTGAGGGGAGAGGGTAGGAGGGTTGTTTAGATTCACAGCTAACCTGTGGATCCAATGAAAGATCTCAGTACCACTCACTGTCCTGATAATTACAGAGCAGGAAAGTAAGAGCTCACATGAAATGATGAAATATTTCCACACCAACTCACCTCGGAGGCTCTGCTGGTAATGGCCTTTCGCGTCGGCCGGGGTGAGGGCTCCCTCACCTCTCTCCTCGCGGTCGCTGTCCGAGTCCAGGTAGGAGGTGCTGGGCCCCTGCCAGCTCGGTTTCTCCGGTGCTTGGGCCCTCAGCCGCTCCTCTCTCTGTTAGAAAGCCCAGAACATTCCATTCACCTCCTTACCCTTGAGTCAGAACCAGCGCTTAGCTAACTCTCCAGTGGGCTTCGGAGGCTGAAAATCAACAAGAGGAGATTGCCTATCTCTCTCCCTTGGAGCTTCTGGTGGATTGAGACTGCCAGAGAACAGCGGCCTCAGGGCTGGCAGCACACTGCCCTACAGACCACACGGCCGGAGGACCTTCCAAGAAATGGAAATATTGGAGCCCCTTTTGTGCCTAAAGGAAGCTGCTTTTACCATAAAGAATACATTGTAAATACTTTACCCAATAATAGAATCTATTTCCTACATCTTCAGAGCCCAGTTTTATATCTGTTACCACACGTGGATTCTGGCTTTAAATGATGAAACTAACAGAAAGTGAGTGGAGCTCTGGTGGCTTAGTGGAAAGGAGCTGTTGCCGACCCAAAAGCTTGTAGTTCGAATCTATTAACTGCTCTGGGGGAGAAAGATAGACTTCTTATCCCATGTGATTTATTGCTTCTAAAAACCCTCTGGAGGATCAGCTGTAAATCCGTTCCTACCTGTTGACAAATAACACAAGGTGAGGGAGTCGAGGAGATCTCTCACACTCCGTCAGCCCAGGCGCAGGCACATCCCTAGGTGCTAGTTTAATTCTCTCTGTGAAAAATGCCAGAGAGAAACCACCAGCCCTGAGGCACCTTATCCAGGCCCAACCGGAGATTGATTCGACTCCCAGGAGCATTAAAGACCATTTCTGCTTATCCCTGAACCACCCATACCTGACTTGCCCAGGTTCCACCAAATTATCACAGTTCCCAAATATCCTGTCCGGGCCCCTCAACGTGAGGTCTCCTCACAGCTCCTGGTGACAGAGCAGAGTGAGAGCCTGCTGGAGAAGATCTCTGAAGACCTGCGTTGGCGTTCGCAAGGCAATAACCGCGTCAGGAATGCTCGTATCTGGCCCACATCATGACAATATCGATTATAATTCTTTTACAGTTTTTAAAAGGTTCCATGCTCCTCAGAAACCTCCCAGGTTGGATGGGGACCACCTGCACACCTCGTTTGCTGCCCTCCTCCTTGGCAGCCATTGCCATATGGTAAATCACATGTTAGAAGGTTAGGTTGGCTCCCTGACAGCTAAAAGAAATAAAATGGCAGCAAAAATAAAAGATGACAAAGTAACATTATGGGAAGTATGACTTTTGACACCCAAAATATCCCTGGGTAAAGCTGAGCAGACGTACTTTGATCATTTCTGTGCGTTGACATTCAGGATCACAGCCGGCCATTGGTAAAAGTGTAATCTTTTGTGACTTTAAGCGTCTAGCCAGTGGCAGGGTCATATTTCTATGTGTGGCACTGTCTGTAGAGTGGGGTCTGTCAGGAAATAGACAAAAATGTCTCATCATTCAGAGAAGATTTAGAAGCAGTTACACCAACAGCAAAATTACAATGACCCCTTCCCATTCAGCCAAATAAGTGGGACCGTGGCTCCTGGTACAGCTTCAAGACAGGGTCACAGTCCTGCACATCTTCACTCTCTGGCAGACCGAGATGTCCCTCCCTCTGCCCACTTCCTCAGTAAAGCTGTCTGTGCATGGAATGGATGAAGGGAGGCAAGTGGCAAGGTCAAGAGCTTCTCCAACACTACCTCAGACTACTGTCACGAAGAAAACTTACTGCTATTGGGTCAGACCAGACTCATAGCTGACCCTAAGCAAGTTTTCAGAGGCTGTAAGTTGCTTCAGAGGAGACTGACCAGTTTTCTCCCATGAAGCCACTGGTAGATTCGAACTGTCAAAGGGTCACCATTGGATTAGCAGAGCAACTCCCTACAGAGCTCTCTATCCTGAAGAGAGAACTAACCCCAAATCCACCATCAATTCCAAATCCCAGGACGATGCCAATTCATAGTGACCATATAAGACATATCCAAGCCATGATATTTTCAATGGCTTCCTATGCACCTCAAAGTTGGATGAAAAAGGATGACAGATGAAGAATTGATGCCTTTGAGTTGTAGTGTTAGAGTACTGAATGTATCACAGGCTGCTAACAGACCAAGCAGGTGTATCCTGAAGGATCTGCCACTATAGTGCTCCATAGGGCCAAGGACGGTGAAATATTGTCTGACTCTGTGCATGTTGTTAGGAGGAGATAGTCCTTGGAAAAGGACATCACGCTGGGAAAGGAAGGTAGGTAGGTATGGAAAGAGAGGAAGACCCTCCAGAAGGTGGATTGACACAGAGATACCATAGTGGGATTGAGCATGACCCGGAGGAGGAGGATGGTGCAGGACAGGGCAAGGGTTCACAGGGTCGCAGTGAATCGTGGCTGCTGTTCCCTAACAACAACATTTAAGGCAGTAGAACTGCCTCATGGCTTTATCATTCTCCTTCAGAGCAGCTTGTGGGTTCAAACTTCTGACCTCTTCGTTAGCAGCTAAGTGCCTTAACCAAATTCCACCTAACCACTTAGCTGTCTGCTAGAAGGGAAGAGACATTCCCACATGTCTACTGCTTTTCAGTTTATTCCGACTGATAGTAACCCTCCATCAGGTTTCTGAAGCCTTCAATCATAATGAGAAAGCTCTGGTTGGCCTAGTAGATAAGGAATTTTGCTGCTAATCCAAAGGCAGGTGATTCAAATCCACCATCTGCTGCTCAGGAGAAAGATGGGCAATCTCCTCCCACGTGATTTATGACCTCTGAAAACCCACTGGAGGGTCAGGTATGAATCAATTTCAACTTGATGACATATACCAACCAATCATAACATCAGGTGCCTGCCTGTCTTCCTGCCTGGATCCCCTGGTGAAGGAGAACCACCGGTTAGCAGCACAGCTGGCAATGGTCTATGCCACCAGAGCTACCAGAAGAGAAAGAATAGGAAACCTCGGTTTCACAAGGTGGTGCTGTGGTCAGGGTAACAAGACGAGCACCAGAGCAGCATCCCTTCAACAGAATAGAATCAAGAGGACTAATCAAGCAAGATGACAGTCCTCTGGTGGCAGTAACAGCTGAAGCAGATCCGGGCATAGGCCACAGGAGGAGGAGAAGGAAGTCTAGAACTCCTGACTGAAGGAAAGCAGACATGAGGTACTTCAGAGAGCAGGCAGTGATGTGGAGGAGCCCATGGGTAGAGCGGTGGGCCCAGAGGACACATTTGTGCTGGCCTCACGCCGCCCATGTGAGCACAGGGTACAAGGGACAACAGCAAGCGACAGAGGATGTTACAGAATATCCTTCAAGAGGGGCTCACGGAGGGTTGACGTGAACAGCATTCGCCGCGTAGTCTCTGTGCCAGGCTGCTCTTTGGTCTTTTGCTTATTATTTGACTAATGCTCACTGAAACTGAGGAGGACCTGAAGCTCTTGCTGCAGAAGGTCAAGGACTGCAGCCTCCTATATGGATTGAAGCTCAATATCAAGAAAACAAAGATTCTCACCATTGGGCCAATTGGCAGCATCAGTATGGATGGTGAAGAGATTCAGATAGTTAACAGTTTTAGTTTACTTGGCTCCACAGTCAACACTTTTGGTAACAGCACCCAGGAAATCAGGAGACGAATTGCATTGGGAAAGTCAGCTGTGAGGGCCCTCTCAAGAGTACTGAAGTGCAGCGACGTCAGGCTGGAGACTAAGGTGCGGCTTTAGTCTTTGAAATTATGTGCTATGCATTGGAGAGTTGGACAGTGAATAGGGCTGATAGAAAGAGAATTGATGCTTTCGAGCTGTGGTGCTGGAGAAGAGTGTTGAATATGCCATGGACTGCTAGGAGAACAAACAGGTTTGTCCTGGAGAGGGTGACGGCAGAATGTTCCCTGGAGTCAAGGATTCTGAAGCTTTGTCTGACATTCTTTAGGCACGTTTCAAGGAAGGACTGCTCCTTGGAGAGGGACATCGTGTTTGGGAGAGTGGAGGGACGGCAAAGGAGAGGAAGACCCTCGATGAGATGCATCGATTCCGTGAGTGGAGTGGTGGGAATGAATGTGTTTGTTACAGCGAGGTTGGCACAGGATAAAATGGCGTTTAGGCCTCTTGTACATAGGGTCGCTATGAGTCGCAAATGACTCGATAGCACCTAACAAAAAACAACAATTAAAACAACATCCCTGAAAGGTGGATGTTATTACCTCCATTTTATAGAGAAGGAAACTGAAAATTAGCAAGATTGAGAGACTTCCTCAAAAATTGCATAGATGTGACATACAACCTCAGGAGGGGTCTGCATCGTGAAAACAATACAGCTTGATTGAAGTATAAATTGCCCTGTGATAAGTACATACCTTTGTCTTTTTTACTAAATTTACAAAATTGTGCAATTAAACCACAGTCTCATTTTAAAACATTCCCAGCCCCTCTGAAAGAAACCTGGTGCCCATGGTTACAGTGTTTTAAGTGTTCCACTTTCCCAGGGAAAGCCGAACCCTACGCGACAGCCCCGTGCACCTTGGAGGGCCTTGGAGGAGCAGAGTCTGCACAGGATCCAGAGAAGGTTCGGGCCGCTGTCTTCCCCGCTGCCTGGCCTGTGTCTGCCAGGGGTCACGCTGAGCAGCCTCATCGCATCATCCGGGCTTGCCCTCGTTTGCTTGCATTTATATACCAACCACATGCTGTCGGCAAACTTCCCAGGTAAATGTCATTGTGAGGAAAACTAAGTAGTAGGATTTTCACATATCTACCTCATTGCTCTTGAATTGCCTGTGGTAATTCTTTGATATAGTTACCTGAAAGTGAGCTTGGATTTAAAGACAGCTTGTCCCTGTAGACCAGTATCTTCTCTTATGAACAGATGATTGTAGTTACCCTGCAGGGGGACCTTGGAGACATCAAACACTTCGCTGCCTAAATGCAGAGATATGCTAGGAACAAGAAGTAATTTCATTATGACAGTGGATGCTGAATGAATCTTGAAGCTTTCATTCTACCATGCTAAAATATTTTGCATATTTAAATACTGCAGAGAGTGCTAGTGGCATAATCCATAGGGAGTTATGCTGCCAACCCCAAGGTGGTGCCTCAAATCTACCAGTCGTGCTGTGGGAGAAAGATGGGCAATCTTCTCCTGTGCCATTTAAAGCCTCTGAAAACCCACTGGAGGGTCAGCTATGAGTCAATTCCAACTCAATGGCAATTAGAGAGGGATTAGTCTGTAGTGTCCTACCCTCTTGGTGAATTAATAAGAAAAGAAAGAGATGCTGTTAATAACAAACCCATCTACTCACAAAAATAAAAAGAGACATCTACTTTTTTTTACTTGGTCATATAGTAATATTCCCTGGTTTGACTACTTCACTAGTAAAACAAACTTTCCCCCCCAAAAAGATTAATTTATCGACTTTTAAATTTTTAAAGCTTATAAGAGGCCATCTATGATGCAACTGTTGGTCTCTCACTAAGCAAAACAAAGAAGAGTGAAGAAAATCAAAAACATGCAGAAACATAGGACTAATAGATCACAGAGACATCAGATTTAGCAAATCTTATATCATTCAGGAAGCATCAAAAGAAGATTGAAGGAATACACAGTCACTGTGCCAAAAACAGTTGGCTGACAGAATCATTTCAGGGAATAGTATATTATCAAGAACCAATAGTAATAAATAGTTTAAGCTGCCCTGAAGGCATTGGCAAAAATAAGGCCCCAAGAATTTATAGAATACCAATTGATATATTCTAACAAATAGGTGCAGGCCTGGACATACTCACCAGGCAGTGCCAAGATATGTGAAAGACAGTTACCTGACAACTAACTGGAAGAGCTCCATATTTGTTCTCATTCCCCAAAATGGTGATCCAACTGAACATGGAAACTATCTAACAATGTCATTAATATCACATGCAAGCAAAGTATTGCTGAAGACTATCCAAAAATGGTTAGAAAAGTACATCAACAGAGAACTGCCACAAATTCAAGCTGGATTTAGAAGAGGCAGGACACCAGAGATATCGTTGCTGATCTCAGCAATGGATCTTGACAGAAATCAGAAAATATCAGAAGGGTGTCTATCTGTATTTTACTGACTAATGCAGAGGCATTTGACCATGTGGATCACAACAAATTATGGTTAACATTGAGAAGAATGGAAATCCAAAAACACTTAATTGCCCTCATGCAAAACCTGTACTTAGACCTTGAGGCTGTCAAGCAGGGGGAACACTGCAGGGTTCAAAAACAAGAAACAAGAAACATGTGAGTTACAGCTGTAGCCTTTCTCCATACCTATTGAATCTGGATGCTCAACAAATCATTTGAGAACTGGTGAAGAACTTTTTGAAGAAGAATGTGGCATCATCAACAACCTGTGTTATGCCGTATTGCTGCTGTGCTGTCAACGACTCCAACTCTTGGACCCTCACCATGGAAGAGACTATAGACGATGTCCCCACATCAGCTCTTGTGTTGGATCATTGCCATTTTCCCCACGTCATCTTTAACGCGTAGAAAAGTTCTATACCCCTGGAAGGGAGACCACTTGCCACTATACCCTCGCCCATTTTGTCCCTCGTCAATAGGATTGAATTGGCATCTTTAGAGTGGGGTGGAAGACAACCCGGCAGTATTACACCTTTGTGTGGGTTACTTTGCCTGTTTACCTGAACACTGAATCAGCCAAACAGCAAGAAGTTCAATTCATAGCTTATTAACTGCCCAAGGATGACGAGTATTACCAGTTCTGTTACATGGATCAGGAGGTATGACCCGGGGCGCTAGTCTCCCTGTCAGGTTCCATCCAGAAATTGAAGATGACGTCCTTGTGATTAGCACTTGGGGAGAAGTGGAGGAGCTTGATCAGCGGAACAAGGAGCTTTGTGAAGAAAACCAGGAGCTGAAAGACACCTGTGTCAGCCTCCAGAAGCCAAACTCAGACCCGCAGACAGCTCCAGAAGATGCAGGGATGACAAGAGGAGTTAGAAACCCTGGAGAACATCAATAAGGAGGTGGAACAAAATGTGAAGGAGCAAAAGGACTGTTGGGAGACAGAGCTGCTTCTACTCAAAGAGAAAAACCAGAAGATGAGAAGATGGGAATCCGAAAAAATCAGCTTCAGACTCAGCTGTTCACTCAAGAGAAAGCAATGGAGAAGCTTATTCTTGGAGATCAAGGTAAGACTGAACAACTGGAATGCCTGAAAAAGGAAAATGACCATCTACTCCTCAGTTTAACTGACCAGAAGAAGCTTGAGCAGACAGTGAAGGAGAGGAAATGGAAGGAAGCATTTGCAACGAGGAAGCAACAAGGGTTAAAGGACCAGAACATTGACCCAAAAAGACTGAGTAAGAATGAGTTTATATGTAAAACTCTCCAGATAGAAAAAAGAGAATATATAGAGAGAAAACAATCTTTTGAAGAAGTAGAACAGAGACTGCTTAGTTACATGGGTTTGGCTTTTGCTCACGGAGATGCATGACAAAATCCAGGGCTTGTGTGTGGAAACCCAGATTGTGGTATCCAAGCAAGTTCTTTTCCAAACCTGGCCACCATCACAAAATTCTCCACTGGCAACATGGGTTTTGCTGAGGATGTGAATAAGGAAGATCACAGTTTGGAGCAGAGTATACAGGCCTTTTGCTTGGATTGTCCAATCTGTGGCAAGAGCTTTCCAATAGGCCAGAAGCAGACATTTGAAGATCATGTGCTCTGCCACTCTATATGCAGCCTGTTGGATCTATACTGTAGTTAGATTCGATAGGGTAGAACCTGTCGCTTTCTCTTAGGAGTTATGACTCCAAATCCTGCCTAACCTGACACTTAGGGAATTATTCAGCCCTGCTCTCCCTAGATATGGAGTCATGTTGATTATCTGAAGGATAATGTTAAAAACTGTTAATCCATCGTTTTGAGTTTTCAATGAAATAACTCTTGAAATGTCAGCCTGTCACCTCTGGTGCCCAGACTTTGAGGGACTCTAGTACAAGAAGTCTGGGATGGGACTGATAGCTGTTCACAAGCACCTGACTCAGGGACTAAGTGGTAAGTTCTCTTAACTTTTCACACTGCCAAAGTTAGACCATGGGTGTATTTGTACTTAATCCTCAACACTAATCCCAGAACTAATTAGTTTGGCTTCTTAAAATGTACTGCATTAGACTAAAGTTGGCACAGCAGAGAACTAGGAGAGTCGGTTTGGGTAGCAAAGCTTGCTTGTCTTAATTTCTCAACTCCCAGCACAAATATCTTCCTGAACCATGGACAAGAAATGTTATTTAAGTCACAGAAAGCTGCCTTTCTCTCTGGACACTTTAATGGCATTTTTCTACTCCCATCTTTCTATGCACAATACTTTTATTATTAGAAATTCTTTCTATCTTTCTTTCTTTTTTAGATAATTTTAATGAACATTTACATAGAAATTGGATTTCCATTCATTCATTGCTGCACATCTCTACCCGCCCAGCCCTCTCCCCCGGCCCCCCAGTTCGCTCCTCTCTTTCAAAAGTAAAAGAAAGACTCCATCCCTGGTACACAATCCCCCCGCACCCCTCCCACCGCCCCAAGTACATTCCACTAGGCAACCTTAATTGTGGACTCTTGTGATAACCATAATACTCTATCATACATCGCTTTTAAATTATTCTCTCCCTCATCTGTTTCAGTGCAGTGTAGAAATTCTTTCTTAAGGTTAGTAATACTTGATAGACACTGTGTGGGTCTGAAACGTTTCTGGAAAGGCGAGTATGAATATTCATGAGTCAGTAATAAAACAAACACTGATAATCACTTTATTAAAAAAAAAGTGAACAAGTCTTGTATATATATAAAAAATACCCCAAACAACCTGTTGTGCAGATGACACAACTTCGCTCACTGAAAAGTGAGAACTTGAAGCACTTGCTGCAGAAGATCAAGGACTGCAACCTTCAGTATAGATTACATTTCAGTATCAAGAAAACAAAAATCCTCACCACTGGGACAATAGGCAACATCATGATAGATGGAAAAGATTGAAGTTGTCAACTATTTCATCTTGTTTAGATCCACAACCAACAATTTCGTTACCAGCAGTCAAGAAATCAAAAGATGAAAAAAAAAAAAAGAAATCAAAAGATGAGTTGCCTTGGAATAATCTACTGTCTTGCACTTGTCCAGAGTACTGAAGAACAATGGTGTCAGCTTAAAGACTAAGGTGCACCGGAGCCAAGCACCAGCAGTCATTTGCTTGCTATGTATCTGAAAGCTGTACAGTGACTAAGGACAACAGAAAAATTATCTATGCCTTTGAGATGTGGTGTTGGAAAAGAGAACTGAATATTCCATGGACTGTCAAGAGAACTAACATCTTGGAGAAAATGAAACCATAGTATAATTTGGAAGAAAGGATGTGAAACTTCACCTCCACAATTAAGGCATGTTGTTAGGAATTGTAGTTATTGGAGAAAAGACATCAAACTTGGAAAGGTGAAAGGTCAACATAAGAGAGAAAGACCCTTAACAAGATGGATTGACACAGTGACTATAACAATGGGCTCAAGTGTATCAGAGGTGAAAAGGATGGCATAGGATAGACCAGAGTTCAGAACCTTTGTTCATATGGTCGCTGTGAGTCCCAGTTGACAGTACATGACAGCAACAAGACCAGGAGATCTAGATGGTGCCCTGCTACCACTACCAACGACTCTGAGAGGAGTCACAATAGAAGGTCCTAGATAAAGTGGGCGGAAAAACGTGAAACAAAACTCAAAATCATTAAAAAGTCAGACTGAAACTGGTAAAACCCCCAAAGCTATGTCACTTAGACACCTTTCAAGCCCGGAACTGAACACATCCGCCATCCAAAGCTCAATTTGCAGGTCAGTGGATAGGCCTATAAAGTGAACAAGGAGGTATGGACTTCTTAGACCAATTGGGTATATGCAATCAAAAGGGCAGCGTTTGTCCAAAGGCAGAGTTCAAAAGACAGAGTTCCAAAGGGAGGAAGGGATAGAAAAAGGGAGGATGAATGGAAATGGGAAAAACAGGGAAGAAGTAGGTAGGATGCTGGTACCGTCTAGAATTGCAACCAATTACATAAGACAAAATGTACATAAACTGATGAATGGAAAATTAATTTGCTCAAAACTTTCACCTAAATCACAGTAATAGATATACATCCTATATACACACATACATTCTACATATGTATACATATATATATATATATGCATACATATGTGTAACATATTCATTTATAATGCTTCATGATGGGAGCAACTTTCAGTTTTATACCTTCATAAGGCAGATACTATAGAGTTGATCACACTTTTGTCTCCCACAAGCCCAGCTGTATGTCCCCAAACCTATTTCTTTCTCTAAGGTTTTCTCTCAATCATACCATTGTCTAGTTTTTGTCAGTTCTCTAATGAAGACAAAGCAACCCGAAAATAAGGTCCCACCCCAAAACTGCACACCCTCCAGGCCTCCCTCTGGGAGGCTCAGTCCTCTTTGGGGTCTGTGCTCACCTGCCGTCAGACCACTTGACTATCCGTGTGTTGCTTTCTTTCATCTTATTTCCTTTTTCATCTCTACGTATTCTCCATCGGATAGTATTTTCTATCTGATTCAAAACACAAAGACATTAGAAGATGAACAGAACCAACCGTAGCTCTGAGGTTTGTTTTTTCTTAAGTGACTTTTCATGACATGATAGCAACTTGTGGGTGTTGACAGAATAAGCTTACTAAAAAAATAGTTGATTTGGTCACATAGAAATCCTTCTGCTTCCAATCCCTAAAGATATTGGATAAACTAACAAGACATTTTTGTGTAGATATTTTTCTGGGCTCCCGTTCGTAACAGAGGAAGCAGAAGCTGACAAGGATGCAGGCTGGGTCAGACATGTTAAGCAGAGATGAGTTCTTAAGCCAATCCAGGAAACCCCAAAGCTGTGTGTCTTAGGCCGTATAAATCCCTCGGTGGTCCAAGGGAGAAAGATGGGCAGTCTTCTTTCAATGTGGTTTACAGCCTCAGAAGCCTAAAGGAGGGTCTCTATGAGTCAGAACCAATTCAACAGCAGAGAGAGAGAGAGAGACTCATCAATTGCAAGGCTATTTAGGATAAAAGTACTGAAAATGGAGGGGGAGCCCTGGCCCATTGAGATTCACTGAGAAGCTCATGTGGGGTGGAGAGAGCAGGAAGTGGAGGGAAGGGTGAGAGTTAACTACAAAATTAAATTTGGGTACCTGTGTTTAGCCCTGTTTTGGAATCCAAATGTATTGTCCTCATTTGATGGGGAACTCTGTCAAAATCAGGGGTGGATTACCCCAATAAGCAAGATCAGCACAGGTTTATGTGTGCTTACTTATCTGTCGTGAAAAATTATCTTTTATTAAAACAACTGTGAGATATCATCTCACTCCAGCAACAACAGCTAAGTTCAACAGGGCAGGAGACAATAAATGCTGGTGAGGTTGTGGAGAGACTGGCACACTTATTCACTGCTGGTGGGAGTGTAAAATGGTGCAACCACTATGGAAGGTGGTCTGGGGCTTTCTAAAAAAGTTGGAAATAGAAATACTATTTGACCCAGCAATTCCATTCCTGAGAATAAAGAAACCAGAGGCACGAAAAAAAACAGATGTGTGCACGCCCACGTTTATTGCTGTGTTATTCACAATAACAAAGAGATGGAAGCAACCCAAGTGACCATCAACAAACGAATGGGTAGGAAAACTGTCATATATTCACACAATGGAATATTATGCAGCATTGAAAAACAATGAACTCATAAAACATTACACAATATGGGGCAGCCTGGAGGACATTATTCTGGGTGAAATATCTCAGTCACAAAAGGACAAATATTGTATAATAGCACTATTATAAAATAGGACAGATATGGGGAGGCTGAGGAGAGAATAGGAAAAGAATGCATAGATAACAAACACTGCAATAGATCAGATAAGGGGAAGAACTGTCTGAAAGAAATATGTGATTAGCCATTATATGTTTGATAACAGTCTGTACACGTACACTGCAGGGATGGCTTGGGGAAGGAGAAGTGGATGAGGGGAAGAAAGTGGGCAACTATAAAAAAATTAAAACATTTTGATGTTAAAACAAATATGGCATCAAAGTTTGTTTCTAGGCATAGCTGGCATCTCTCTCAGTCCTCTAGCACTTCGCTTAGAATCAAAGCCTCTTTTCAAACTACAACCCCTCAGAGGGGCAGAGTAATATGTGAAATTGTGCACTACAGATTAGTGTGTAAACACCAATTAGCCTAAGCTTACCTTGCTTGTTGTGTGATCCAACACTGAGCAGATCCCATCTAGTGCTGCCACGGGGAGCCCAGCAAAAGTGGCAACAGTGCCTTAGTAAAGAAATCAGGCAGCAGGACCCCACTATTTGCCATGCCAACCCTTCTAGAAGAAACTACCTTTTTGTGTGCATAATTGGAATTTTCATAGATATTTGTCCTTAGAGAGTTCTACTATAGGAACTTGTTAGAATCTGTTAGTATTGTTACCTGCCAGGTGTAAATCACATGGGAGAAGACACTTTCCTTCTCCTGGGAAGCAAGTTATGGATTCAAACTACTGACCTTTTGGTTGGCAGTGCTACTCCTTATCCACTAGACCACCAGAGCTCTCTTAGAATCTAGTCACTGCAAAATGAAGAGGCAGTGCTATACACCTAACTACATTAGTATCTATTAAGTAGATTAGCAAGCAATTTCTGGGATTATTCCTCTTTACTTCTATCTAGAAATTATAGCTGGGAAAAAAGTGTGTGTGTGGGGAGGGGAATATAAAAGGGTTTGCACTTCTGAACTTCTCTCTCCTAAAAATTATCTTGAAGAGACTTCATTTTCAACAGATTTATTCTAAACAGACACTTATTTATTGCTTGAACAGGTAACATAAAAGATAATTTATATAAATTTAAGTTTCAAATTGTTTTCTCTGCATTTTACTTAACAAAAGGAAAAAACTTAAAAATGTAAACAAAGCATAGAAAAGTACCTTTAATTTTAATCTGGCTCTCTCTTCCTCACTAAGCACTTGCTCATTTTCAAGTTCATCTTCGTAGTACTTGGGATCAAAAGGCCTACAAATTGTTTTTTTAAGTCATATTAACTCTATGAATGACTATGACTAGCACTATAAAAGTATTATCTTCACAACTTATCAATATGTAAGGGGGAAAATCATAGCAGACAAAGAACTCTATGTAATACTTGCAGAAATTATGCAAATCACTGAACTTCCTTAAAACTTGTTTTTTAAGATATATTGCCTTCAATAAAATCTGAATTTGATAATAATTCAGAATCTTTAGTTTGATGAAATATATCCCAACAAAGTATAGGCAACACACAATCATTTTGTATTTTAAGAAACAGATAGTTTAATGGCACAAAAGCTTATATGAATATTCCTTAGTAAATAATGTACATTACATTAATTGTCCAAAATCATCTTTTCTAGATTGAAAATTGCTTTTACATGAGACATTTGCCATTTCTTTCTCGCCCTCATTTTCTGATTTCTGCTCCCCTCTAGATTTTCATGTGTGGGAACACTACAACACATGGTCAATTCTGATGCCTGCTAATTTAGAATACTAAAAGGCGAAACGAATTCTTAGCATGACAGTTCTCTCTCACCAGATTTTTTATCATAGCATATCCTAGCTTTGTTTCAGTATTACATGAGGGATATCCCACCCTTGTAATTAGACAAATCATAATAAATAAGAAAAATGTGTACATTCTATGTATTAATGCCTTGAAATATCTCTCATTGACCTCCTTACTTGGGTTCTATGCTGAGAAACTTGGGAAGTTTAACAAAATGCAATTCACTTCCTAAACCAGACTTGATGCTGGGAATTTCTACTTCTATTCTGGTCTCAGAAATGGCCTCATCTTCCGACTGGTCCCGAGACACTCCGTGTTCACCCTAGGAAAGGAATCAGGGCTTCAAGAGACATTAGAAATAGCCTAGCTGTACTCCCACTCTGTGTGGATGCACGCTGGCAAGAAGTCAATGTAAGCGTTACTTCAGGAATAGAGCCGTCAATAACCTCTCCAACCATCTCCTTCCCACCTAACTTCATTCCAAAGAAAGAAAAAAAGCATCAGAGAAAACAAGAGTTTCTAGTTTATCTTGTTTCATAAGTTATTCCGTGACAGCACATACTTCTTGGCCCAGTTAGGAATTAGGAAAAAACTTTAAAGCAAAAGTTCACAAATTATGAGCCCTCAGAGTCTAGCCCCTAAACTTAGATAGCAATCTCATTCCAAACAGCACTCACTACTTCTATCCGGGTATTCCCACCATAGTTCAGAATGTACTCATCCAGACTAATATTCAGTTATCTACAACATGAGAAAGATGAGCCTATCCGCCTCTGAAATATCCTTTGTAGCTTTGGATCTCGGGACCAGTTGAGATGAATAATTGTACTTACGACAGGCTGTTCTGGACTACGCAGCTGATTGTCACTTTCTGAAGAAATGTCATCTATATCTCCAAAGAGATCCATTGTCCTGCTGTAATTTTCAAAGTGGGGAAGAAATGCACGGTGTTAATTGCTCTAACAAAAGTTCTCAAAATCCCCACCAAACTAACCTCAAATCAAATCCCATTGCCTGGTCTTCAGAGTTCCTCAGGACAAAGACTAAACTGAAAATTGTGAGCTTTGGTGGCCTAGTGGGAAGGGAATTGCACGGAAAATCCAAAGGCAGGTGGTTTGAATCCACTAGGGGCCTTGAGGGAGAAAGATGAACCATCTTTGATTTTACTGCCTTCTTCTCTACCTCTTGGATAATTTGCTTAGAGAGAGCCAGGTATTAAGATGTGAGGACACACAAACCATCTAGGGGGATGTATCTTGCCAAGAGCTTAGTTAGTGAGCGGAGGTGACCACCATAAGCCCTCACTTTGACTGTTAGGTCACAGCAGCATGTTTTATCTGTAGGAATGAGCATCAGTTGAGAGCCAGTATCTAGTAACCCCCAGCCACCCAGCAAATAGCTGCAGCTTCCTTTGGAGTGTGCTTGGAGGAACTAATACGTGTGACATTGCTTCAGAATCCTTCCTCAGAGGCATCCAGGCTCCCCATTAATCAAGAAAATATGCAAGTCTGGGAACATACATCTTTAGATACTGGCTGAGGAGTGACTTTCCATTGTGAAAGTCAAGTCAGGAATTTGGCCATCAGATTTGAAGTTTTCATTTGATAAAGATTAAAAAAATAACCTGTAAAGCTGCCCATATGTTCCTTTCCAGGGACTGTGATAAATCAGTCACCACCAAAAATCTCTGCAGTCTGCAGTTCTGACTGCTGATGCATCCTTCAAGATGGATTGAGATAGTGATTGTATCAATGGACTTGAGCCTATCAGAGATCAAGGGGATGGCACAGGACCAGGGCAAGGCTCTTAGGATCACTGTGAGTCACAGTCAACTTGATGGCACCTAACAACAACTGCATCTCTCCTGCCCCTTGGAATAATGGATCCACCTTGGCTCTGGCATTTAAACACTGCCACCTGCCTCTGCTGTTCTAGAAGTCCCATTATGCCCATCTCCGTATCCATATCCCCAATCATAGTCTCAACCAGAGTTTTGTATATACAGAGTTGTTGTTTAAGCTTTTACCATTTTTTTTTAATTGGGAAAAACATATTGGGGGTACAAGGAGGTGAGGGTTGGGGGCAGAAGGGTGAAGATGGGCCAGGATGCAGCTGTAGAGCTGCACAGTTTGGTCGGTGGGGGGAGAAGGTGAAGGAAATGATCAGGGTCCAGTGGGACCAGAT
>NW_006399914.1:7895099-7897065 GCF_000299155.1 Elephantulus edwardii
TCATGGAAGTGTTGCAGCCTTCAAACTGCAAAGCAGCAAGATGTTCTTCCTTTATCTTGAGTTTCAGCTCATTTTTCCTTTGCATCTCAGCGATTTCCTCTGAAGTGGCTAGTACAGGTGATGATTCTGCTACAGGTGGTGATTTACCAGAATTGCTGAGTCAGCCCGAGGGCAGGTCAGTAGTGATGCAGCTCCTGCCAGGCTGCAGCTCCCGCTGCTGGCTGTAGTGCATCTTTTTACCACTAAGCAATCGGGTGATGAGACTATCCACGTTCAGCTCCCCGTCCGCCATCTTGTCGGTACTCTCATCTCTTTGTGACAGTCATGCAGAAACTCCGGGGCGCTGCGGGGGGCGGCATGCTGGGGTGGCGGCCGTGCTCAGCGGGGGCCCTGGAGACACGGGGGTCCAGCCGCTCAGCACGCTTGCAGCGGGGGCAGCAGTGGGCGTGCTCTCCATGCCCCGCAGGCAGCTTGGGCGCCTTGCTCCCAAACTTTTACCTTTTAAGTTTCTTTTTTTTTTAATTTTTAAATTTGAGTGAAGATTTACAAATCATATGGCTGCTTCTTTGAATCATTCGTAGATATTTTGTTTTCTACCATTAACTATTAATTGTTATAATGAATTAATTACAATGTCTAATCAACCCCTTGTTGGCAGAGTGGACTTGCCAGATGAGCTGGGGGTCTGGGGCAAGGAGTTTGCTAGCACTTGGGTGGGCAGAGAGTGGGGTGGAGCTCCCCAATTAAAACAAGCTTGGAAGGAGGAGTGGCATCCACTTCCGTAATAGCTTGCCTCCGGAAACCCTATGAACCTGGAGAGAGGATGAAAGACACCCAAGCGTTGAGGACTCTTCTTCTTAGGGTCGCTATGAGTCACCTGTGACTCAACGGCACTTAACAACAACAACAACAACAATTAACCCCTTATTATGTATTGTTTCCCTTCACCCAACTTATCTATTTCTTTTCCCCCCTCTCTCTTCTTGTGCCTGTCAACTGTCCAAAATTTATTATATCTATGAGACTTGGTGGCACATAAAAACAACACAACAACATGTGTAAATCACTCCTTAGCTTTGTATAGTGGTGGTACTGTAACGTGATTGTCTTTTTTAAAAATTTTTCATTGCTCTGCCTACAACTTTTTTTTCTATGTTTTTTCCCCAGTCGGTAGATTTTCTTTTCTCTTTGTTGGAAAATGTTTCTTCTGCCTCAGGGATTTAATTTTTAGAAGGTCCCATTTATCAGTTTTAACCTCTCCAGATTGTACATTTCTGGCTGTATTTGACAGTCTCTTTAAACCCTAGACTAGGCCATCTAAGTTTGATCCCACTTGCCTATAACTTTTGAAAGCTCAAAGTCTTCCCTTAATTAATGTATTTTCCAATGACTTTGGCGGGAGTGTCCTTTCTGGCCTCATAATATATGTGTCACACATTGTAAGTCTACTCAAATACTTCTTTCTCTCTAAGCCTTCGGATACCCTCCATAAAAAACCAGGGAATTTTAGTTTCGTTAAATACAGACCACTACTGAGTCTAAGTTTTAGTCCACCACCTAATTAACTGTTAAGGCTGTGTCTTGCTATCCAACATGCAAATTCAATCTACAAAATATAAATGCATATAATAAATGTTGCCCAATCTAGGTTTGTTTTGTTTTGTTTCTGAAGACAAGTTTTATTTAAATGAGAGTTTAAATACATTATATAACATTAAAACTGAAGGGCTGGGGAAGAACCAGTTGTTCCTTCACAGGGCATTGGGCTGCTGCTGTAGCTGTTAAGTTGCAAGCTCTACAGCTAGCTAGGACTGATACGTCAGCTTGTTCCCTTGTCAAAAGCCTAACTAGGAACAACACTAGAAGACCTAATCCACAACATAAACAGTCTTCCCAGTATCCTGGAAAAGCTACAACCAGGAGAAGATAACATAGATGAATGGGATCTTCTAAGACTCAAATCCCT
>NW_006399915.1:0-524 GCF_000299155.1 Elephantulus edwardii
ATACAACACTGATGTACATCTTTACTGTGAACTGTTATTAAGGGTGTAATTGTTGTTGTTATGTGCCAAGTCACTTGAAATTCATAGTGACCCTATATGCAACAGATCTGAACCTTTTCCTATCTTGAGTAATTTCCACTGACTCTGACACACCTAATTCCCTTGCCATGACAGCCTGCCTCTTCTGGATTCTTCTTCTCCTGCACTGGTCCTCCATCCTTCCAAACATGATGTCCATCTTTAAAGACTGGACCCTCCTGACCACATGCCAAAAGTATATGAGATGGAACTTCAAAATCTTTGCCTCCAAAGAAAAACTTGATTTTACTCTCTATAAGACAGATTACTTGTTCTACTGTTGATGCATGGTATACTCTTCTCTAGCATCACAACTAAAAGAAGTAATTCTTCTGTTACTCTTAGTCATTGTACAGCTCTCTGATGCATAGCATGTAATTGCAAAACCATAGTCGGATCAGACATGTCTTAAGTCTCTCGACTGATATTGCCTTTCATTCTCGAGA
>NW_006399915.1:1857-12635 GCF_000299155.1 Elephantulus edwardii
CAGACCCCTGCCCGGCGCTCCCGCGTCCCGCGTGCCAAAATTTTTGTTGTATGGTATTCTGTGTTGTTATAAAGCTTTGTTCATATTAGATAACAGAGTGGCAATGAATGATTAAAAAGACATATTTAGAATTTGTGTAAATGTTAACAGTCAGGCTTTTAGCTAGATGTAGGCCTTTTGTTAGGGTAATAAGCTTGGCATTTTGGGATGTTGTCATTTTGGGAAGTTTTGCTGCTTTTTACAACTTGCTTATGGATACTACAGGATAGGTTGCCTGATGGTAACTTTTAGAGGTCATACAAGAGCTGCCAACTAAAGAATGTAGTTAGGTTTGGTATGGGTTGGTCAAATAAAGGGTGAAGTAAAGAGCTAGTAGGATGGCTAGATTAAGGGATGGTGGTGTAGAGGGGCAAATATTAGGATTTTCGAGGAAAAGTAGGTAGAGTTCATGTATCTGCTTATGAAGAAGCAAGGGTAGAAAATATGTAAAAATAAATTTTGAAGCTTAGTGACAGAATAATATCTATATGCATACAAGGAAGTCCAGTGAATACCACTATCATTCAGATACATGCACCACCAACCAGATCCAAAGAAGAGGAAATAGAAGGTTTCTACTAGCTTTTACAGTTGGAAATTGGTCGAACATGAAATCAAGATACATTAATAATAATGGTTAACTGGAATGCAAAAGTTGGGAACAGTGAAGAAGAATTAATAGTTAGAAAACATGGCCCCAGTGACAGAAATTAAGCTGGAGATAGAATGATTGAATTTTGGACAATAACTTATTCATTGCAAGTACGTTTAATAAGAAACATAAACACAGATTATACACATGGATTCCACCTGATGGTATGCATAGGAATCAGATCGATTCGAAAAGCTCAAATCAGCTGTGAAATCTAAGCAGGGAGCTGATTGTGGAACAGAGCACCAACTAATCATGTGGAAGTTCAAGCTGAAGCTGAGAGAATTAAACTGAATCCACAGGAACCAAACTATGACCTTGAGTCTATCCCACCTGAATTTCAGAACCATCTCAGGAACAGGTTTTAGGCCTTGAACACCAATGAGTGAAGACCAGATGAGTTGTGGAAGGATATCAAGGGTATCATCCAGGAAGAGGGCAAAGACAGAGGAGGAAGAAAAGACCAAAATGGATGACAGAAGAAACTCTGAATATTTAACTGGAGCACAGGGAAGCCAAAGCAGAAAGAAAAATTCAAGATACTAAAGAGCTGTACAGAAGATTTCAAAAGGCAGTGCAGGAAGACAAAGTAAAGTATTATAATGAAATGTGCAAAGAGCTGGAGTAAGAAAATCAAAGGGGCCAAACTCACTCAACATTTCCTAAGCTCAAGGAACTGAAGAACAAATTCAAACCTCAAGTTGCTATAATCAAGGATGCTTTCGGCAGAATATTAAATGATCCAGGAAAAAAAAAAGATGGAAAGAATATACTGAGTCACTGTATTGAAAGGAATTGGTAGACACAGCAAGAGGCTATGGTGATGAAGGAAGAAGTTCAAGGTGCTTTGAAGGAAATAGCAAAAAATAAGGCCCCAGGCATAGATGGTATACCAATTGACATATTTCAGCTAACAGATAGATGGTGGCCTCGGTGTGCTAAAAAAGTTGTACCACGGAATCTGGAGATCAACCACTTGGCCAACTTACTGCAAGAGATCTATATTTGTTCCCATCCCACAGAAAGGTAGCCCAACAGAGTGTGGAAATTGCAGAACAATATCATTGGTATCACATGCAAGCAAGATTCTGCTGAAGATTATCCAAAAACAACTGAAACAGCACATCAGCAGAGAACTATCACAAGTCCAGGCTGGGTTTAGAAGGGATAAGTAGTAAGTAGTACTAGGGATATTACAACTAATGTTATATAGATTTTGGGTGAAAGCAGGGCATACTAGAGGAATGTCTATATATTTCATTGGTTATGCAAAGACATTTGACTGTATGGATTATAACAAACTCTGGCTGACTCTGAGAAGAATGAGAATACCAGAACACTTGATCATTCTAATGTGAAATCTATGCTTGGACCAGGAGACAGCTGTCAGAATAGAGCAAGGAAACACTGTATGGTTCAAAATTGGCAAAGGTCTACACCAGGGATGTGTCATATCTTCACACCTTTTTAACCTGTATGTAGAACAAATTATCCAGGACGCTGAACTCTATGAGGAGAAGTGTGACATCAGGAGTGGTGGAAGATCCATCAACAATCTGTGTTATGCAGATGACACAACGCTGCTTGTTGAAACTGAGGAGGCCCTAAAGAACTTGCTGCAGAGTGTTAAGGACTGCAGCCTTCAATATGGATTAAGGCTCAAAATAAAGAAGACAAAGATACTCACCGCTGGACCAACTGGCAGCATCAGGATGGATGGTGAAGAGATTGAAATTGTTTACAGCTTCAGTTTGCTTGGCTCCACAGCCAACACTCTTGTCACCAGCAACCAGGAAATTAAAAGACATATTGAAATGAGAAAGTCTGCTGTTAGGGACCTCTCCAAAGTACTGAAGAGCAATGGTGTCACGCTGGAGACTAAGGTGTGTGTGCCTGATGCAGGCCTTGGTCTTTGCAATCAGTTTTTATGCACCAGAAAGTTGGACAATGACTAGGGAGAATGGAAGGAGAACCTTTGAGCTGTGGTTCTGGAGAAGAGTATTGAATGTACCATGCTAAGAAAACAAACAGATTCATCCTAAAGAGGGTTAAGCCAGAATGCTCGTTGGAGGCAAGGATTCTGAGGCTGTGGCTAACATACTTTGGACATGCTGCAAAGAGGGGCTAGTACTTTGGGAGGGACATCATGCTTGGGAGGGTGGAGGACAGTGCAGGAGGGGAAGACCCTCTGTGAGGTGGATTGATTGATTCGGTGACTGGGGTAATCTGGGTGGGTGTGTCAGAGACAGTGAGATTGGCACAGGACAGAGCAGGGTTTGGGGTTGTTTTGCATAGTGTTGCTATGAGTCACAAGCGACTAGACAGCACGTAACAACAACAACATGGCTTGAGAAGGCCTGCAGGGAAATTTTCAAGGTACGTTTCAGTGCTTTTTAGTGAGGAGAGCTGTGGCTGCTAGGCAAGGTTATTATTTCTGGGTCATGAAATCAAGCTGTTTAGATAGGTATGCAATTGAGGTAAAGGTGAATGGATTTAAGGAGCTGATTTAAAAACATTGACAGCAATACTTTGTTTTTTTATTTTTTTTAATACTTTGTTTTTTATCTGTGAATAGGTGGAAAAGTTTGGAGGAATTTGGTAAATTAAGGGGTGGGAACTGTAGAAGGATGTATTGGAGTTTGTAAAAGATTATGCTGAGGGAATATGTAGTGTATGTCAAAGAGAAGAAAAAAAAAGCTTTGTCACTGTCTGTTTGCTGGCAATGAACAGTGACACCCTGATGGTAAGCACTGAAGAGACATACCACTCCAGGAGCAGTTCAGATGTCACAATCCTTTTCATAGAGTCCAGCTGCATATATTATTTGTTCCGGCTACAGACTGAATAGATACAGAGAAATGATACATCTCTGCAGCACACCTTCCGGGTTTTAAATCTTGCAGTGTTCTGCTCCACCATTCAGACAATAGTTGCTTGGTATAAATTTCATATGAGCACAATGAAGTGCACTGAGATTCCCATTATTCTCAATATTAATAATTTTTTAATTGTCCATGTGGTCAAATGCTTTTGTACAGTAAATAAAAACAGATGAACTTTCTTCTGGTATTCCAAGCTTTCAACTAGGATCATCTGACCTCAGCAATTGAATACTTAGTGCCATAGCCTCTTCTAACCCTCACTTGAACTCTGGCAGTTCCCTGTTTATGTACTTTTCTAGCAATTTTTGGATGAACTTCCGCAATATTTTGCTTGCATCTAATATTAATTATATTGTTCAAAAATTCCACATTCTATTGGATCACCTTTCTTGGGAATGGGAACAAATATGAATCCCTTCTAGTAAGTGTACCGTGAAGTTTTCCTTCAAATTTCCTAGTATACACTGATGAGCCCATAGAGGGTTGCATTTGTTAGTTGAATCATGTCAGTTGGTGTCCCATCAATTCCTGGAGCCTTAATTCTTGCCAATGCCTTCAACAAAGCTTGAATTTCTTTATTTCCATTGCCTCTTGTTCTTATGATACTTACAGAAATTTTCTGTGTCAACCAAATCTTTTTTGAATAGTTACTTTGTATATTCTTTCCATCTTCTTTGGATGCTTCCTGGATCATTCAAAATTTTGCCCATAGAAACTTCTCAGTATTTTAAATTAAGTTTTGAATTTGCTTTTCAATTCTTTTTGCTTAAGAAATGCAGAGTGTTTCCTTCTTTATTGTCTGACTCCAGCTGTTTTCCTATTTCATGATAATATTTTTCTTTGTCTTCTTAAGCTGCCTTTTGAGGTTTTCAGTTTAGCTCTTTTACTTTGCATCACTTCCTTCTGTTTTGGCTTCTTGGTGCTTTAAAGCAATAGTGTTTTCTATCATGTATTTTCTCTTTTTCTTTCTCCTCTGTCTTTCTAATGATCTTTTGCTCTTTTCATGGATGATATCAACCAATTGGATCGACATGGTGACTGCCACAATGTGCTCTTGCTCGTCAAGAAATGTAAGGATAGCACAGGGTGGAGATATTTTACTCATAGGGTAGCTAGTTTTCCTCGTTTTGAGTGACTCCCCTCTCCTGTTATTCATTGGGTTTCCAAAGGCATGTTATTTAAGTGGTGGATTATCTATCTTCATTTCTCGATTTTCTTAATCTAGGAGCCTCACTGAACCTGTTCACCATAGATGACCCTTCTGATAATAAAAATATCAGTTGCTTAGTTTCCAATATCCCGTACCAGTACAACAGATTGAAAGTCAAGTGCTGTATTGACAAGAGTACGTAATAATCAAGTAAGCATATACTCATCTAAGATATAAAGGAGTTGTTGTTGTTATGTGCTATCAAGTTGTCTGTGATGCATAGAGACCCTATGAATAAGATCTCTGAACCCTGCTCTATCCTGAGCCAACCTTATTATATCTGACACATGAACTCACATGACCCCAGTCACTGTGTCAATACGTCTCATTGAGGGTCTTCCTCCCTTTGTTGTTCCTCCACCCTCCCAAATGTAATGTTACTTTCTAAGGACTGGTACTTGCTTGCAACATGCCCAAAGTATGCCAGACAGCTTTAGAATACTTGCTTCCAAAGATCAGCCTGGTTTCACCATCTCTAGGAGAACCTGTTTGTTCTCTTAGCAGTCCCTGGTATACTTAATACTCTTCTCCAGCACCACAGCTCAAAGGCATCAATTCTCCTTCTATCATCCCTGGTCATTGTCCAGCTTTCTATGCATAGCACATAGCTGTGAAGACCATGGCCTGGATTAGGCTCACCTCAGTCTCCAGACTGATATTATTGCTCTTCAGTACTCTGCAGATGTCCCTGAAATAAGACTTTCCCAATGCAATTTGGCTTTTTATTTCCTGGCTGCTGGTACCAAGAGTGTTGATTGTGGAGTCAAGAAAATAAAAATTATTAACAATCTTTGTTTTCTTGATGTTGAGCTTCATTGTATACTGAAGGCTGCAGTCCTTGATCTTCTGCAGCAAATGCTTCAAGTCTCCTCAGTTTCATCAAGCAAGGTTATGTCATCTGTATTACACAGTTTGTTGATGAGTCTTCCTCCAATCCTGATACCACAGTCCTCCTCTTAGAGCTCAGCTTCCTGAATGGTCTGCACAGCATGTAGATTGAGAAGGTATTGAGATAGGACACAATAAGCAACATGCAAATCATTCTTCAATACAATGATAGGTGCTTTACCTCACATTGGAAACTCTAAAGATAATCACACATGCATATATCATGGTATAGTACATCTTTTCTGGGTTTAGTTGAAGCTTTTGGGAGCACAGCAGGATAAGATACTGGTTAGTGGTATTTGGCATGTGGCTCAGCTGGATCTTCAGTCTTGGTGCACATCAGGAATCCCAAGAGCCTACAGCACAGGGCAGGTGGTTTGACCATCTTCCTGTTGTACTCAGAGATTCACTTCAGGCTTCTGGTCTTGCTGTCACAGTGCAGGGGACTTGCCTGTCTTCCTGGTTGCCCATGAAGATCTGTTGCAGGCCTAAAGCCCCAGGGGAACATTAATGGAAACTCAGCTGTCTTTCTAGTTATCTGTGGAGACCTGCTTCAGGTCAGGCATGGACTGGTAAATCTTTTTTGCATATCCTATCTCTATACATTTTCAACCTATAAGCAGAACAGATTATCTGGGAGGCTGCACTGTATGAGGAGAAATGTGGCATCAAGATTGGTGGATGATTCATCAACAATCTGCGTTAAGCAGATGACAAAACCCTGCTTACTGAAACTGAGTAGGACATGAAGCACTAGCTGCAGAGGTTCAAGGACTGCAGCCTTCAATATGGATTGAGGCTCAATATCAATATCAACAAGACAAAGATTCCCACCACCTGGCCAATTGGCAGCACCACAGTCAACACTCCTGGCACCAGAACCAGGAAATTAAAAGACGTATTGTAATGGGAAAGTCTGCTATTAGGGACCTCTCCAAAGTACTGAAGAGCAATTGTGTCACTCTGAAGACTAAGGTGCACCTGATACAGGCCATGGGATTTGCAATCACTTGCTATGCATCAGAGAGTTGGACAATGACTAGGAAAGATACAAGGTGAATTGACGCCTTTGAGCTGTGGTGCTGGAGAAGAGTATTGAATGTGCAATGGACTGCTAAGAAAACTAACAGGTTCATGATGGGGAGGGTTAAACCTGGCTGCTCTTTGGAGACAAGGATTCTGAGTCTTCATCCGATATACTTTGGACATGTTGTAAGGAGGGACCGGAACTTGGAGAGGGACATCATGCTTGGTAGGGTGGAGGGACAGTGCAGGAGAGGAAGACCCTCGATGAGGTGGATTGATTCAGTGACTGGGTAATCGAGTTGGGTGTGTCGGAGACAATGAGATCGGCATAGGATAAAGTTGGATTTAGGAATGTTGTACATAGGGTCTCTATGAGTCGCAAGTGACTCAACAACACATAACAACAGCAACATCACTCTTGAATCAAGAGTTTAGATTTTTCTGAGGAAACTTATAATGATATTACTTTTAATAGTTGTCTTGCAAAATCCTGCAGATTGTCATTAGAACTCAATGTTTTATTCTTTTATATTTAAAATTCCTTTTATGTCCCAACAGAGTTAAGGGATCGTCAAAGGGTACCTAGAAAGATACTACAATTAAAATAAATGCAATTGTTAAAATTTATATAGGAAGAGATAGTAAGTATGCAAAAATTGATGCTAAGGATATGAGACAAGAGGGTAGAAATAGAAATTTAAAGCAAATTGAATTAGGAATTTAATGTTTAACCCCAAGGAACTAGGCAAAATAACCTAAACACCAAAAGCACAACAACCAAAACTTCCATCATTTATTTTTCTGAAACATGGGCAACTGTGACTTGTAATATATAAGGTTAGAATTTCAAAATAATTGCATTAGTATCCATTAGAACAAAGTTTCTAATGGCTTACAGTGGCTCATAGTTTTCTAGTGTAAATTATGCCCACATATTAGCACTGAGAGAAATAAATTTATGAGAAAAGTACAAGAGGAATTCTATAGTTCCTCAAAAATTATACTGAGAAATGCTGCCCCTGAGTTGAGAAATCACCGAGTACTTAATTATGCTCCTGCAAAACCTAAACTCCACCAAGAGGTTGTTGAACACTGACATGGTTTAAAATAAGAAGTGTGTATCTTGGTTGAATTCTCTCTACATGCCTATTCAATCTGTATGCAGACCAAATTATTTGATAAACTGGACTCTATAAAGAAGAATGTGACATTAAAATCAAAGGAAGACTCATCAAGAACTTGTTTTATGCAGATGACATAATCTTGCTTGCTGAAACTGAGAAGAACTTGAAGCACTTGTTGCAGGAGCTCAAACAATACAGCCTTCAATATGGATTTCATCTCAATATCAAGAAACAAAAATTTTTACTAATGGACTATATGCAACATCATCATAGATGGAGAAGAGATTGAATTGTCAACAAAATTTTACTTGGGCCACAATAAACATCCTTGGTACCAGCAGTCAGGAAATTAGGAGACATATATCACTAGGAGAGTCTGCAGTTAGGGACCTCTTCAAATTATTGAGGAATAGTGATACCAGTTTGAGGATTAATGTGCACGTGATTCAGGCTATACTCTTTCTGATCACTTGCTATACTTTTGAGAGTTGGACTATGAATAAAGATAACAAAAGAATAATTGATGCCTTTGAACTACAGTATTAGAGTAGAGTACTGAATATCCCATGGAATGTCAAAAAGAATTAACAAATATGTCTTTGTGAAAGTGCAGCCAGAGTGTTCTTTGGAAGCAAAGATGGTAAAACTTCATCACAGATACTGCCAGTGTATTGCTAAGAGGGGCTATTATTTGAAGAGGGACACTATGCTTGAAAAGGCAGAGAGTTGTGGAAGAAAACCTTCACCTAATTGGACGGACAGAGTGACTGCCACAATAGCTACAGTATGTCAGGAAGCATAAAGGATGACACAGAATAAGACATGACTCAGATCTGGTTTTTATAGGATCATTTAGGTCATCAATGGCATATATCAACACAACAACATTGGCAATTGGATTACTGCATAGTCTGTATGTAGTTGCTGTTGTTGTGTACCTTGGAGTACAACTGATCTACACTGTCCCTCAAGCTGGTTTTCAGAGGTCTTGAGAAGAAATTGTTCATCTTTCTCCTGTGGAATAGCTGTGAATTTGAACCACTTGTTTTTGGGCTGACAGAACAACTACTTAACATTAACCCACTGTATATTATTGGACAAATGGCAGTATTTAATAGCCAAAAGTAAAGTGAACATATTTACTATAATGCACAGCATTGTAAAATCGGTAACTAAACTAATCTGCATTCTAATTATAATTAGTAACTATACTAATCTGACTTATGGAAAATAAGGCAATTAGGTGATAGATTGGGCTGTCCCTGAAAAAAAGAGGTTCTCTAATATTGTTGTTGTGGTTGTTGTTTTTATGTGCCATAGACACCTATGACTCATAGTAATCCTATGTGTAATAGCTCTGAAGTCTGCCTTAAGAAATTGTGCTGCTAGCCATCTGAATGTCTTCTTTGGTGACGTGTCTGTTCATATCCTGTGCCCATTTTTCAATTGTGTTATTTACCTTTATATTGTTGTGGTGCTCGAGTATTTTATAAATTCTCGATATAAATCCCTTATCTGACATACCATTACCAAATTCGTTTCCCCAATCTGTGGCTTCCCTTTTTACTCTGTTGGAGAAGTTTTTAGATGTGCATAGTGATTTGATTCTTAGAAGGTTCCATTTATCTATTTTATTCTCCCCTTGTTGTAGATTGTTTTGTTTTATGCTGTGGTTTAGGACTTCTAGAGTTCTTCCAAGCTTTTCTTTAATGAAATATATAGTCCTTGGTGTTAGTCTGAGGTCCATGATCCATTTTGAGTTGGTTGTTGTGTACGGGGTGAGGTGTGGATCTTGATTGAGTTTTCTACAGGTAGTTTTTCAATTTTGCCATCACCACTTGTTAAAAAGATTGTTGTTTCCCCACTTAACTGATTTCATCTCTTTGTAAAAAAACTCAATTAACCATAGTTACATGGGCTGATTTTTGGGTTTTCTATTCTATTTTATTGATCTATGTGTCTGTAATTATACCAGTACGATGCTGTCTTGACCACCAGGACAGTGTAGTAGAATTTGAAATCAGGGAATGAGATGCCTCCTACTTTGTTTCTCTTTTAAAGAAGTCCTTTGCTTATTCAGGGCCTCTGTTCAAAATGCCTAGCTCTAAGAGAAATATAAATGAAAACAATTATGAAATATCATCTCACCCCAGTAAGAAGAGCAAAATTTAACAGAGCAGCAAACAACAAACGCTCATGAGGTTGGGGAGAAACTGGATCCCTTATTCACTTTTGGTGGGAGTGTGAAATGGTGCAACCACTATGGAAGGCTGCACCGTGCTTTCCCAAAAAGTTGCAAATAAAAACACCTTTTGACTCAGCAATTCCTCTACTGACAATATACCCTAAAGAAACCATAACTGCCATCCAAGCAGATATATGCACACCAAAGTTTATTGCTGCTTTGTTCACAATAACAAAGAGTTGGAAACAACATAAGTACCCATCAGCAATGATTGGATAGAGCAGCTCTGGTATATTCACACAATGGAATACTATGCTTCATTGAAAAACAAGGAATTCATACAATATTATTCAAAATGGGTGACCCTGGAGAACATTATGCAAAGTGAAATATCTCAGTCACAAAAGAACAAATACTGCATAGTATGACTGTTGTAGAATGGGATTGACATTAGGGTGGGGTGGGACTGAGAAAAATTGGATAAATTTTACAAGGAAGTCCAGTGAATATCACTATCATTCAGATATATGCACCAACAACCAGAGCAAAAGAAAAGGAAATAGATGATTTCTACCAACTTTTAGAGTCAGAGATAGATCGAACATGCAATCAAGATGCATTGATAATAATGGGTGGCTGAAATGCAAAATTTGGGAACAGAGAAGAAGAATCAGTGGTCGGAAAACATGGGCTTGGTGACAGGAATGAAGCTGGAGATAGAATGATTGAATTTTGTAAAATCAATGACTTATTCATTGCAAATACATTTTAT
>NW_006399915.1:14950-23295 GCF_000299155.1 Elephantulus edwardii
TGCTAACCGAAAAGTGGCAGCTCTCTGAATCGTTGAGTCTATTAGCAACTTCTTAGGAGAAATGTGGACCATTTCCTTCTGTGAAACTTAGTCTCGCAAAAACCACTGAAAAGTTATCTAGAACTTATTTTTGACTTGATGGCAATGAAAGAAAATTCCTAGTAAATTGTGCAGTTTATTGAGCAATTGCTCAATACTTTATATGTATATAAACTGAAAAGTTTTAGATCAAGTGAACATAAGCAAAGCTGAAGCAACAAAGAGGCATAGCTTCTCAATTAATTCCCACATTTCGGTCAGTTTATACACTCAGAATCTCATAAATGAAAGGAAACGAGTTTTTCTTGAGGATGGAAGGTCTCAATTACACTACCAAAAATGTATGCTGCTGATATTTCTAGTATATTTCCTTGAGATTTTATTTTTCTTTTATTATCTGAATTACTGTGCACTGAAAAATTGAGAACATCAATTTTTAAAATACTTTACTACTGTTTAACAGGAATGTAGGAGCTTTCGAAGTCAGGTGATTAAGAGTTGAGTTCAAGATAATTTGTCAATAAGTTTAATGGATTCCTGAACCAATGTTGTGATTATTTTTCCAGTTCTAAAGTACATAATTACAAAAGACATACTGGCAAACTCACAGAATCCCCACAGTGGTTTCCTACTCTGTAATATAAGGATAATTTATAAAAAAGTTTATTTGGAAGCCACTATAATATTTTACACCAAGAAAGACAGTAAGATAATGACATCTCCTATTCTTGGAGGTATTGCGAACATTAATGCCACCAGCGATACTCTGGTAGCTAAGCGGGTAAGGCGTTTGAATATTTTGGCTTCTGTTGTAATTTAAAATTAATGTTTATTAGAGTGCTTTGGTGACCTACTGGTGAGAAGCTGCAATGCAATCTTAAAAGCATGTGGTTTGAAACCATCAGGTGCTTGGTGGAAGAAGGATGGATAATCTTTCCCCATTCTCTGAATACCCTCTGGAGGGTCAGTTCCAACTTACCAGTACACAACAAACAACCTGAAAGTTACTTTTGAAATGATATTTTAACTTTAAGTGGGATAGACCCAAGGCTATATTTTGGTTTTCAAACATTAGTATTAAAAGATCAGACGAGTTGTGGGCTGATATGAGGAATATCATCCAGGAAGAGAGCAAATAATCAATCACTAACTAGGCAGAGGAAAAAGAAATGATTAAAATGGATGTCAGAAAAGACTCAGAAAATTACTCTAGAACATGGAGAAGCCCAAACTAGGGAAGTGATGGAAACGTGAAAGAGATGAATAGAAGATTTCAAAGGATATCTTGAAAAGACAAAAAAAATCATTATAGTGAAATGTGCAAAGAGCTGTAGTCAGAGAATAAAAAAGGAGGAACTCAGCACTATTCAAGAGAATTGTAAAAACAATTTAAAGCTTTGAGAGATCTATGGATAAAATCTTGAATATTGCAGGAAGCATAAAAAAAAGAAAAAATACTGTCACTGTACAAAAAAAGAACGGGTTGAGGAAAAAATATTTTAGTTGCATATGACCAAGAACTAATAATAATGAAGGGGAAAGTTCAAACTGCACTGAGGGATTGGCACAAATTAAATTCCAAGGAATCTATGTAATACCAACAGACACATTCTAAGTAGCAGAGGTAGTCCTGGAAAGGGTCACCATTCTGTTTGAGGACATTTGGAAAACAGTTACTTGGCCAAGTAGTTCTTCCAATCAGAAAAGATCCATGTTTATTCCCAGTTATAAAAAGGTGTTTTACCAGAATGTGGGAATTATAGAAGAATATCATTAATATCATATGCAAGTAAAATATTGTAGAAGATGATACAACAATAATTAGAACTGTACCTAGACACGGAATTACCAAAAGTTCAAGTTGAGTTTAGATGAAGGTGTGGCACCAGGAATATTAATTCAGATGTCAGACAGATCTTGGCTGAAAGCAGAAAATATCAGAAGAATGTCTTTTTATGGTTCATTGGCTATGCAAAGGCATTTTACTATATGGATCATAATAAACTATGGTTGCCATTGAGAATCTTACAGTAATTATCCTATTTTGATTAGATTTAAATTACTATCTTTTCTTTCATTGGATTGTTGATGAGTTTGAATTTATATAATACTGAGTTTATTTCACTTGCATAGACAATATCATTACAAGTTTTTTGTTAATTTTTATAATAACTCAAATTAACAAGCTAAATCGTGGTCAAATATTTACTTGTAAATTCCTAATAAATACTAAAATTCTAAAGACATCTATTTAGTAACATTTATTTAATATAATTGTGATAGCAGATAATTTGCATTTTTATTTATCTAATAGCTTGTCTCTGGAAACCCTATGGGCTTAGAAAAAAAATAAAAGTTATACAAGTGTTCAGGTCTTTCATTCATAGAGTCTCTATGAGTCATCTACAACTCGAGGCACTTAATAGCAACAAAAAGAACTTATAATTATTACACAGCTAAAAGACATCAACTCTCCTTCTATCATCCCTACTCATTGTCCAGCTCTCTGATGTATAGCAAATAATTGCAAAGACCATGGCGTGTATCAGGCTCATCTTCGTCGCCAGAGAGTATCCATACTGACATCATTGTTCTTCAATACTTTGGAGAGGTCTATATAAAGGAAAAAGAGTTGATGCCTTTGAGCTATCGTGTGGAGAAGAATATTGAACATATTATGGACTGCTAGAACAAACAAGTTTGTCCTTGAAAAGGTGATTACAGGATGCTCTTTGTAGACAAGGAATCTGGACATGTTGCAAGGTGGAATCAGTCCTTGGGAAGGGATGTAATGCTTGGGAGGGTGGAGGAACAGCACAGCAGAAGAAGAACCTCAATGATATGGATTAATTCAATCACTGGGGTTATGGAGATAGGTGTGTAGGAGACAATAAGATTGGCTGGGGATAGAGGGCAGGGTTTATGGCTACTATGAGTCATAGGGGCCTAGACAGCACATAACAACAATAACAACTTATAATTAATTATTTGTAGTGAATAATACTACAATACATGACGGTATTGAAATTGTCAACGGCTTCATTTTGCTTGGATCAACTATTAACAGCCTTGGCATGAGCAGTCAAAATATAAGGAGATACATTACACTTGAAAAATCTGCAGATAGGGACCTTTCCAAATTTTTGAGGAGTAGTGATTTCAGTTTGAGGATTAAAGTCTGTCTGATTTAGGCTATAGTATTTCCAATTACATGCTATGCATCTGAGAGACCTGGACACTGAATAAGGTGAAAGAAAAAGAATTTATGCCTTTGAGCTGTGTTGTTGGAGAAGAACACTAAACATCCCATGGACGGCAAAGAGAATGAGATGTCTTGGAGATGGTGTATCCGGAGTGTTCTTAGAAGGCAGAAATGATAACACTTTGCTTCCCATACTTTGTACACTTTATTAGGAGGTGTTGTTCCTTGTTCAGACACATATTACTGGAAGAGTTGAGGGTCAGCGAAGGAGAGAAAGAACCTTAACCAGGTGGATTGACACAGTGATTGCTGCAGTGGGCTCTTGTGTTAAAGAATATGAGGATGGCGCAGGACAGAACAGGGTTCAGATCTGCTGTTCATAGGGTCGTTATGAACGGTGCTTGACTTGAGGGCACCTAACAACAACAAAACAATAAACAAATATCGCTAAGAAAATAATAACTAGCATTAAAAAGTCATCTTACTTTATGTAAAAACTGAATTTCTATTTCAATCCACTTAATATTTCTCAAAGCAATTATCATATTTTCTTATTTGTTGTTTTGTTTGTTTGTTTGTTTAATTTTGTTTTTTAAAACCTAAAGTACCAGACAGAATTTACTTGGACATTTAGTTAGATTGGGCCAATCTTTGGAAAAATTCATCATTTGGGGAAAACTGAAGCATCAGAGAAAGAGAAAATCCTCAACAAGATGTTTAAGTTTAACAAAGTGATTACAGCAATAGTTTTGAACGTATCAGAGATTGTGAAAATGTTGCAGGATAAAAAAAAGATTCAGGTCGATTGTTCATGGGATCACTATGAATTGTAATTGGTGACTCAGAGGTAAGGAATTTTGTTGCCAACCCAAAGGCACATGGTTTTAATCACTCAGCAGCTTGGCAGGAGAAAGATACACAATCTCCTCCCATGTGATTAACTGTCCCTGAAACCTGCTGGAGTGTCAGCTATGAGTCAATTCTGACTCCATGACACACAACAACAGCCAAAAAGCGCAGCAACAACAATAAGCTTTTATAGAAATGAAATCTGGTCAGAAAAGTCATGAAATGTAGGTAGAATAGAAAGAGGTAGAAAAACAAATGTAATAGAAAAAACCTACCAGAAGTTGTTAGGTGGCTCCTCGGAGGCAAGGATTCTGAGACTCCGTGTTAAATACTTTGGACATGTTGTAAGGAGAGACCGGTCCTTGGAGAGGGACATCATGCTTGTGAGGGTGGAGGGACGGCGCAGGAGGGGAAGGCCCTCTATGAGGTGGATTGATTTGGTGACTGGGATAATTGGAATGGGAGTGTCAGAGACAATGCAATTGGCACAGGACAGAGCGGAGTTTAGGTCGCTATGAGTCGCAAGCGACTCGACGGCACATAACAACAGCAACAACAATAGAAAAAACAATCCCCACACTTTAAAATGCATATTTAGTTACTAGAATGAGATTTGGATATTCGCTGTTAGCTATAGATAGTTGTTTAAAGTTTAAATTCCATGTAGAGCCCATTTATGTCCATGTTTAGGATACTGAATTATAGTCTTCTTCCTGGCCTGGTTGCTGCAGAGAGAGCAAAGTGATTTAGCCTAGTTCAATTTCAGCAAGTTGATAACTTTGCCCTTGCACATCAGTTAACTTGAATCATAGCCAACTGTGTTAGGTGCTATGTCATTCTAAATTTCACTCTGTTTGTGCAAAATCCAGATTCAGTTTAATGCTTTCTGACCTTCTGTGCAGGCTGAGAAGCTCACACAGTATTACACAGAAATAAGGAGCATTTAGCGGACCTAGGTCTAATTTATAGTGAAGTGTTGATGCATGCGGTTGTGGACCATTTATTGTGAAGTTAACTCTTCTAAGGGAAAAAAAAGGAAACAAAATAGTATTATAAGGTGACTGAGAAAGCAGAGAAAATAAAAATAATGTTAATGCTATACTTTTCCTATAATGATATTTCTTTACTATTATTTTTATAATGTTAAATCAAATATCCTGTCTTCAATGTTTTATTTTAACATGGAACATTGAAATCAGAGCCTCATGTTATATGCTTGCTTTGTGATTGATTGATTTATTTTTATTTTATTATTTTGTGCGAGTGTACCATAAATTCGGATCTGAGTAGTACATGAGGAGATTACCCCTCCTTCTCTGGCAGAGCATCTGGTGGATTTGAACTGTATATCTCTGGGATTGCAGTGCAGTTTCTTGTCACTAGGCCACCAGAGCTCCCTTATTTGTTTACTTTTAAACCACAAATTAGCATATATGATTGGATGTAAGCATTCAAACAAAAAAAATCAATTTTCAAAAATTTGAAACTTTTAACCAATATATTGTATTTTCATGGAGCTCATGGCTTAGTGTTAAGAAATTGTGCTACCAATTCAAAGGTACATGGTATGAATCCACCAAGTACTTTGTTGAAGAAAAATGGGAAATCTCCTCCCATGTGATTTACTGCCTCTGAAAACCCACTGGATGGTCAATTTTGACTTGATAATAAATAACAAGACAGCAATAACAACACCAACTGTATATTCAAGGAGTTCTAGTGACTTAGTGTTAAGTAGTTATGCTGCCAACTGAAAGGCATGCAATTCTAACCCAGTAGGTGTTCTGCTCTTATGATTTACTGGCTCTGAAAACCCACTGGAGGGTCAGCTAGGAGTTAATTCCAACCTAATGGTACATAACAACAACAAGTCTATCTTCAGAGATATATTAATTTGAAATTTGTTTTACCCTCCCATAAAATATTCTTAAGCAAATATAATGAACAGATTTTTGTTTCCATATAATTGTAGCATTTTAAAATATTTTACTTCATTACAAAATTGAAAGGTAGAATGTAAGCAATTATTTCTTCTAAGCATCCTAATGAAATATATATGTAATTTATCAATGTATTCTGAGTTAATATTTATTTTATCTTCAGCAAGATACAAGAAGATATTTCTGCTAAAAATAATTAAATCAGCAGTGACAACAATACAATTACGGTAGTACATCAATGGAGGACTTCCAGGAATTTAAACCAGAACAAGTGACATGACTTCTGGTATAAAATGAATTTGAACTGAAATAGTAAATATCACAAAGATGTGTATTTGTGCTTTGTTGACCATAGAAAGACAATCCACTCTGTAAAGTCATTGTAAATCCATGAAGAACCTACTTTATACAAATGACATAACCTTCTTCAGTGAAACTGTGAAGGACTTGAAGTGTTTGTTGCAGAAGGTCAAGTATTTCATTCTTCAATATAGATTGGATCTCAGTATCAAGAAAATAAATATTCTCACCACTAGGCCAATTGGCAGCAACATGATAGATGAGAATGAGATTGTGAGCAATTTAATTTTACTCTGGTCCACAATCAACACTCTTGGCCCCAGCAGTTAGGAATCAAAAGATTAGTTGCTTTGGGAAAGTCAGCTGCCAGGGACCTCTGCAGAGTGGTAAGGAGCATCCAACGTTCATCTAGAGACAAAGATAAACTTGATCTGAACCATGGTATTCTCAATTACTTTCTACACATCAGGGAGCTGGAAAATGACTAAGGATGACAGAAGAAGATTCTATGTCTTTGAGTTGTGCTGCTGGGGAGGAGTATTAAACATTCCATGGACTGCCAAGAAAACAAACAATTCTGTCTTGGAGAATAAGAAAGCAGGTTGTTCCTTGGAGGCAAGGATTGTGAAGCTCTGTCTCACATACTTCGGGTATGTTGCAGTAGGGTCTAGTATTTGGAGAAGCACCTCATGCTTGAAAGTGTGAAGGTTCAGCACAGGAAAGGAAAACCCTCAATGAGATGGATTGACATAGTGACTGTGGCAATAGGCACAGGTGTGTCAAAGACAGTGAGATTAAATTAAAATAGGGCAGGATTCAGAGCTATTGTTAATAGGGTGACTATAAGCTGTAGTTGACACACACGCACATAACAACAATACCAAGCGAGAACTCATGCCTTAAAATAAGAAATTGTGTTGGTGAAGAATAACACATATCTGTAACTCTACCTTTGCCTCTACCAAAACCTCACCCCTAAGCAAGCAGCTTTAACCCGAGACCACCAGTAAGGAGATAAAGCGTCCTCCCTTCCCCCCTCTACGTTTACGCCCCTGTTCAGCATGAAGAAGCCAGAGAGTTAGCATCCAATTCCCAAATCAATAAGATAATTCCCTAATCAATTAATTACCATTGGAAAATGCTTGTAATTCCTCTGTCGCACCTGGTCCACACTGGACCCTCATCATTTCCTTCACCTGCTCCCCCCACCGACCAAACTGTGCAGCTCTGCAACTGCATCCTGGCCCATCCTCACCCTTCTGCCCCCAACCCTCACCTCCTTGCAACCCAATATGTTTTTCCCAATAAAAGAAAAAATATATATGGTTTAGACACAAGTATAAGTTGTTGGACCTTTTTAAGCTTATGTGATTTCTCTTTAGAACTTTGGAGTACTCCTTAATAGCAGATTTCCCTAATTCAACATGTATTTTGATTTCTTGACTATTGTTACTATGAGAGTCTAATAGAGATCCAATTAAAATGAATAAATTATGTATTATAAGAAATATATTTCTTTCACTTTAAGTATTATTGTTAATTTGGTCACTGACCTATTTGTAATCATAGAGCAGTATTAGGATTTTAGGCATTTTTATGACATAATTGAGTAGGAATAAATTGTTGGCTAAATAGTGCTATATTTCTTTTAATGAACGAGAAAGTATCAACATATTGTGACAAAATGTTTATGAAATGCTACTTTAGAACTTTTATGAAGTACATACAACTTGTAAACAGTAATCTATATTAATTATTAAAAGTCATAACTGGAAATTTCCACTCTTTTAAAGATTTAGGTGTTCTTGTTATCTTATATAGAAAAATGACTAAACGTATTTGTAAGGGAATCCTTTGTAGAGAGGGAAGAAGGAGAGAAAGAAGAAAACATGTTGTTTGTTGTTGTTATGTGCCATCGAGTTGCTTGCGACTCATAGCGACCCTATGTACTACAGCCCTAAACTCTGCTCTGTCCTGTGCCAATCACACTGTCTCTGACACTCCCATCCCAATTA
>NW_006399915.1:24096-25545 GCF_000299155.1 Elephantulus edwardii
CTTGCTCTGTTCTGACGACTGCCTCCTGGTCCAAGTACAGGCTTCGCATTAGAATGATCAAGTGTTCCGGGATTCCCATTCTTCTCAGAGTCAGCCATAGTTTGTTATGATCCACACAGTCAAATGTCTTTGCATAGTCAAAGAAACACAGATAGACATTCCTCTGGTATTCCCTGCTTTCAGCTAAGACACATCTAACGTCAGCTACAATATCCCTAGTACCACGACCCCTTCGAAACCCAGTCTGGACTTCTGGTAGTTCTCTGTTGATGTGTTTTTCCAGTCGTTTTTGGATAATCTTCAGTAAAATCCTGCTTGCATGTGAAATCAGTGAGATTGTTCTGTAGTTTCCACATTCTCTTAGAATGTGGAAGAAAACATAGTGATTGAATAATTTTAAACAAAAGCTAAGTCTTAAGAAAATTGCACCAAACGACATCATTAAAATTGAATATTGCAATAAACGGATAGATATATTATTGTTGTTGTTGTTAGGTACTGTTGAGTATAACTAATAGCAACCCTATGAGCAACGAATCTAAACCATGACTTAACCTGTGCCATCTTCATGCTTCCTGGCACACTAGAGCTCATTGAAGCAGTCATCATGTCAATCTACCTGTCTTTTGCTTACCCTCAGCTCTTCCAAACATCATGTCCTTCTCCAAGGAATATTGTCTCCTAGCAAAATGCCCAAAGAATGTAAGGCAAAGACTCATCATTTTTGCCTCCAAAATCACTCTGATTACACTCTCAAAGTTATATTTGTTTGTTCTTTGGACTGTCTATGGTATGTTCAGTGCTCTTTATCCAACACCACAGCTCAAAGACATCAGTTTCCTTCTATTATACCCATTCATTGTCCAGCTATTAGATGTATACCAAGTGATTGCAATGACTTCATCCTCAATCAGACATATCTTATTCCTCAAACGGACATCATTATTCCTTGAAAATTTGGAAATATCCCACATTGCAAATTTTCCCAGTGAAATGTATCTCCTTATTTCCTGATTGCTCATACCAAGGGTGTTAATTATAGATCCAAGTAAGATGAAGTCGTTGACAATTTTGATCTTTTCTCCACCTATCATGATGCTGCCTATGGGTCCAGTGGTAAGAATCTTTGTTTTCTTGACATTTAGATGGAATTCACATTGAAGATAGCATTCCATGATCATCTGCAACAAGTGCTTAAAATTCCCCTCACTTTCAGCAAGCAGAGAGATAATATTATTCACAGTAAATTTTGTGGAACTGACCACCAACTACTCATACACAAGTTCAAGCTGAAGCTGAGGAAAATTAAACCAAATCCTCAGGAGCCAAAATATGACATTAATTTCATACCTCCTGAATTTCAGAATCATCTCAGGAACAGGTTTGAGGCCTTGAACACTAATGAGCGAAGACCAGATGAGTTGTGGGAGGATGTTAAATGTATCATCC
>NW_006399915.1:26445-33033 GCF_000299155.1 Elephantulus edwardii
ACTAGGGATATTGTAGCTGATGTTAGATGGATCTTAGCTGAAAGCAGAGAATACCAGAAGAACGTCTGTGTTTTATTGATTATGCAAATGCATTTGACTGTGTGGATCATAACAAACTGTGGCTGACTCTGAGAAGAATGAGAATCCCAGAACATATATTCATGCTAATGGAAAACCTATACTTGGGCTAAGAGGCAGTCGTCAGAACAGTGCAGGGCAACACTGCATGGTTCAAAATTGGGAAGGGTATACGCCAGGGCTGTGTCCTATCTCCACACCTTTGTAACCTGTATTCAGAGCAGATTATCCGAGAGGCTGGGGTCTATGAGGAGAAGAGTGGCGTTAGGATTGGTGGGCAATATATCAACAATCAGCACTATGCAGATGACACAACTTTGCTCACTGAAACTGAGGAGGACCTCATGCACTTGCTGCAGAGGGTCAAGGACAGCAGACTTCAGTATGGACTGAGGCTCTATGTCAAGAAGACAAAAATTCTCACCACCGGACCAATCGGTAGTATCAGGATGGATGGCAATGAGATTGAGAGTGTACACAGCTTCATTTTGCTCGGCTCCACGGTCAACACTCTTGGCACCAGTAGCCAGGAAATAAAAAAACGTATTGTGATGGGAAAGTCTGCGGTTAGGGACTTCTCTAAAGTACTCAAGAGCAACGGTGTCCCTCTGGAGACTAAGGTGAGCCTGATACAGGCCATGGTTTTTGCAATCACTTGTTATGCATCAGAGAATCGGACAATGACTAGGGAGGATAGACGGAGAATTGATGCCTTTGAGTTGTGGTGCTGGAGAAGAGTATTGAATGTACCATGGACTGCCAGGGAAACAAACAGATTCATCCTAGAGAAGGTTAAACCAGGCTGCTCCTTGAAGGCAAGGATTCTGGGGCTTCACCTGACATATTTTGGACATGTTGTAAGGAGAGACAGGTCTTTAGAGAGGGACATCATGCTGGGTAGAGTGGAGGGACGGCGCAGAAGGGGAAGACCCTCTATGAGGTGGATTGATTTAGTGACTGGGGTAATCGGGATGGGTGTGTCAGAGGCAATGAGATTGGCACGGGATAGAGCAGGGTTTAGGGCTGTTGTACATAGGGTTGCTATTTGTCACAAATGACTTGATCGCACATAACAACAACAGCTGTCCTCTAATTCATTACCATGTGTTAGAATAAATCAGAATGATGATCTTCCAATGGGTTCTCGTTTTACGAATCACACCAGAGAAGAACACCGTATTTTCCCACAGAACCATTGGTAGATACAAATTGTCAGAGAGATGCAGGTGTTGTATTAGCAGCACAACTCTTCACAGATGAAGCCACAAAATGTCCATATTTTATGATAATAGGAAATATAAACTGAATTTTTGAACCAGTTTTATAGAAATTTGTGTGCTTATATTTGTGTGGATATGTAGTTGTTATAGGTGGAATGATAAATTATGTACTGGTTTACAAATAATTTCCAAGTATTTCCTGCTGTAAACTAGGGGAACCTAATAACAACTAAGATTCCTATAGTATGTGCTTCTCTATTCTTATTATCCAGGTAAACTGTGAAATTTCTATATGATCTCATGACAATTTTGATTCTTCCGTGTTGTAACGTTTGAAAATAACAATCCACCTAACTGATGAGTCAGAAATTTAGACTTGAATAAGTTTCATATTATATGATTTTTCTAGCAGTTGAATTTAGTTTCCACGACATGACTAGTTATTGTGTGCGTTTCAATTAGAATTGACAGGACTTATTCTCCAGTAGATTTTCAGAGGCAGTAGATTGCATGAGAGGTGATTGCGTATCTTCCTATCATGGGGCAGCTGGCAGACTCTAACTGCATGCCTTTGGGTTGGCAGTGTAGCTCCTTATCACTGATATTGTCATTAGGTTCCTAGAGTTGAACACAGCTCATTAGCAATCCTATGAACAACAGATTTGAACCCTGTCCTAACTTGTGTTATGCTCATACTTTTTTTACATACTTTAGCCCACTGCAGCAGTCACTGTGTCAATTATGTTGAGGGTATTCCTCTCTTTCACTGACCTTCCACTTTGCCAAGCAGGCTGTACAAATGTGGAGTGTTTGTGTCTAGACCCACAGGATAAGTTATTTTTGTAATAATGCAAATCAAGTAAATAGCATATTTGGAGTGGGGACAAATAAGATGAGTAGTCTAATAATGAAGACATTGATATGTTTTATCAGCTTTCCATTAATAAATGGAGTATATTTAGAACACGGATATCTGGTTACCTTTAAGAAAAAAAGAAGCAAAAAATGCATTATGCCTTTGGGACAGGATTTTTTTGCATGAGACAAAATAGTGGCAGTAGAGATGATGGAAAACCAGAAACTGCTGTTATACAGAGCTAAACTAGAACTGCTTCCTAATGTTCATTACACTGTGTTGTGTTTTTTTTTAAACAACATGAAAAAAACCAGTAAATTAGTATTAAAAAAGTAAAATTTGAAAAATCCTAATTGAAAATTGATGGCATGAAGTATAAAACTTAGAATTTTAGCATTTTGTGCATTTCCTTTCTTCTCATCATACTTATCACTCTTAAACACACAAAACAGTATTTTGTACCACTGAGTTGAAGTCAGAGCTGACTCTCCAGTGGATTTTCAAAGGCTATTTGTGGGAGATGCCTGTTTTTCACCCTTAGAACAACTTGTGGGATCAAATCTAATACCTTTGAGTTCATAGCACAATGTACATACATAAAATCACTCCAATACCTATAAGACTTAATCACTAAAAGTGTTTTCCTTCCAGTGTAAACAACTAGAACAATGAACAAAGGATATGCATCATTGGTCTTTTGAGTGTTGATAGCAAGTGCTAAAGAAGAGGAAATTTACAATTGCTGAGGTTTGCTATCTGGAGGCAGTCAGGCTACAGCTCGGCCAGCAGATCACAACACAGAAAATAAAGAACCCTATTTCTTTCCTGATTTAAAGAGACAGAGTATAAGATATGTAAAGGTAGAGGAAGAAGAAAAGAGAATTGCGGAGAAAATCATAATTTAAGATTGTGAGCATTGATCTGCTTGTGCTTCAAAGAAGACATTATTGTCATGTCAAAACCAAATGGAAATCGATAAACATTGCTTAAGGCTGGAAATTTTTGTTGTCGTCTACCGGATCAAGTAGAAGGTGGGAGAGGGTCTGGTGGCTCTGAGAGAAAAAGGACTAGTCTTTGCCCTCTGCTGGAACCTTTACATTATCTGGATCCCAGTTATATTTTAATAGTTGGTTTGGTAAGGATCCAGCAAAACTACAAGGTATTACATGAGTTTAACTTTATCTTTGACTCTTCGTCCATGTGTTTTTACCCAAATTATTCTTGTTGTTAAGTGTTGTTGAGTCAACTATGACTCATAACAACCATATGACAAACAGGTCTAAAATCTATCCTATCCTGTGTCATTTCCATCATCTCTGACACACTTGAGCCTACTGCTGTAGTCACTATGGCAATCCATAACATGGGAGTGTTTAATTTCTTTTACCGACTCATCTTTATAAATATGATACCGCTTTCCAAGAAATAACTTCTCCTAGCAATGGTTCAAATTATAAGAGACAAAACTTTGCCTCCAAGAAACACCCTTGTTGTTTGTTGTTATGTGCCGTCGAGTCGCTTGCGACTCATAGCGACCCTATGTACAACAGCCCTAAACTCTGCTCTGTCCTGTGCCAATCGCACTGTCTCTGACACTCCCGTCCTGATTATCCCAGTCACTGAATCAATCCACCTCATAGAGGGCCTTCCCCTCCTGCGCTGTATCAAATCCACCTCATAGAGGGCCTTCCCCTCCTGCGCTGTCCCTCCACCCTCCCAAGCATGATGTCCTTCTCCAAGGACCGGTCTCTCCTCACAACAGGAACATCTATCTTTGTTTCATTGACTATGCAATGGCATTTGTCTGTGTGGATCACAATAAATTGTCGCTAACATTTAGAAGAATGGGAATTCTAGAACATTTGACTGTGCTCATGTAAAGCCTATATTTGGACCTGAAAGCAGTCTTCAGAACAGAGCAAGGTTCAAAATCAGGGAAAGGGTAAGTCAGAGGGATACATCCTCTCTCCATACCATTTCAATCTGTGTATGGAACAGATCATTCAGGATTCTGGGCTTTATGGGGAGTAATGTGGCATCAGAATTGTAGGTGGACTAAACAGCAACCCATGTTATGCAGATGACACAACCTTGTTTGCTGAAACTGAGGAAGACCTAAAGCACCTTCTACACCTGCTACAGAGGGTCAAGGACTGTAGTTTTCAATATGGGTTGAAGCTCAACATCAAGAAGACAAAAATTCTCACCACTGGGCCAATTGATAGCATTATGATACAAGGAAAAGAGATTGAGGTTATTAACAATTTCAGCTTGCTCCGTAATCACTGCCCTTGACACCACCAGTTAGAAAATCAAAAGATTTGCATTGATGAAGTCTGCTGTCAAAGGCTTCCCCAAAGTGTTAAGGTGTAATGATGTCAGTCTAAGGACTAAGGTGTGCCTCATCCAGGCTATGGTCGTCTTCACAATTACTTACTGCGTATCTTAGACAGGAGAATAATTGATGTCTTTGAGTTGTGATGCTAGAGAAAAGCATTGACCATACATACCATGGACTGACTAGAGAACAAACAGGTCTCTATTGGAGAGGTCGAAACCAAGTTTCTCCTTGGAATCAAGGATTTTGTAGCCCCATACCACATACTTTGGGCACATGGCTAGAAGAGACCAGTCCTTGGAGAAAGATATGCTTGGAACGGTAGAGGTACAGCACAGGAGAAGCAAACCCATATGAAATGTATTGACACAGTAATTGGGGTAATGAGGTTAAATGTATCGAACTCAGTCAGACTAGCGTTAACATAAGGCAGGGTGCAGAGCTATTGTATATAAGGTCATTATGATTCTCAGGCCACTCGGTGGCCAATAAAAACAATAACATTTATACTTTTATATTATAGTGGAGAAAGTGTTTGCTTTAATATAATTATGAGCTGATAAGATTTCCACAATGATGGACAGTTTCTTATTTCTTAATCAGAAACTAGATTTCCCTTCATAATTATACTTATACTGGGTAAAATTCATTTTCAATGATTTCAATATGTCACTATTCCTCAAACTTAATTCATTATATGTCAAGAAGCACTGTAAATGTAAGAAGTTAGGAGTGCAGCACCTTTGTGAATGATTCGTTGTTTAGTATATTAACTTTTCAAAAAGAAAATTAGAGCCATAATTCTTCTATATCTAACTTGAAACTTATTTTTGTGTAAAGAAAAGATAAATGACTCTTTTATATATTCTATATATTTAAGTAAAAGAATGATTAACAGTCAAAGGAAATAAATATGAAATAGTAGAAAGAGCTTTAATACTAGTTTCTAGTTATTCTCATGCATCATATAGTTTTAAAAGATTCTGTTTCAAACCATAAATTCTATTTTAAACTTTCATACACCAATCAATTTTTTTAGAGAAACTAATTTACAATTCAGTAAGTTAAGTCATATAATCTTGAGATTAGCAAGCTTAGATTATTTAGGTTTAGAAAATTAAAACTAAACTTCTTAAGTTTTTCTTGAAATCCAGTGATTGAATATCCTATAGAGTATTTATATCTATGGAAACCCTATAATATGTAGAGTTCTGTGCAATAAGTTGATTGCTTGATATCTTTCCTAGCCATTAGTAAAGAATTTGTGGCAGTGTGCTTCTGTAATGATTGCATCCTTAGAAAAGCCAAGGCTCTTTTTAATGTGTGGCTGTATCAATTCAATGCCGATGCATTTGAGTTTTGGTTCTGATTTGGTTTATTGTATGAAAACAGTCATGAAATATTACGGATTGAGACAATGAAGAAAAACATAAGCTATCATAATTGTATTATTGTTTTATTTATGTATTTAATACAATAATTTTATTATTCTTGCATGTTTGACTTTCACCATGTGATTGAGTGGGACTATACTAATAATGTGAATGAGATAAAATAGTATCTTGGATGAGAACATACAGACAAAGACTAATTAAGAGGCTATTCAGTTGTGCAATCTCAACAGGTTTAAATTCAGCAGGTTTACAGATTGAATATGAGAATATTGTTATCAGCAAAGAGAAGCCATGAGTCTAGTGTTCATCCATTTGGATTAGTGATTTTTTATATAGACTGAGACCTAGATTAGAATGGCAGCAGCTATAGACAGAATAGGGAAAGAAAGACAGACCTGAGAGACCAAAGTAAACTAGAACTGCCACCTCTCAGAACCATAACTGAGAAGCCTTCAACCATGTTTGTTGAAAAACTGTGGAGAAAACAAGAGAGAAGATTGCACTCTCTGCAGGACAAAAAGTTATGTGACAATGGCCTACAGACTGAGTAGGTATGTAGGAAGGAGACAGCTCCAAAGCACTGTTTTCCTTGCTTTAAATATATATGTTGTTGTTGTTGTTATGTGCCGTCGAGTCGCCTGCGACTCATAGCGACCCTATGTACAACAGCCCTAAACTCTGCTCTGTCCTGTGCCAATCGCA
>NW_006399915.1:33458-34325 GCF_000299155.1 Elephantulus edwardii
ATGGCAATGCGCCTTTTAATTTCCTGGCTGCTGGTGCCAAGACTGTTGACTATGGAGCCAAGCAAACTAAAGCTGTGTACAATCTCAATCTCTTCTCCATCCAGCCTGATGCTGCCAATTGATCCAGTGGTGAGAATCTTTGTCTTCTTGACATTGAGCCTCAATCCGTATTGTAGGCTGCAGTCCTTGACACTCTGTAGCAGGCTTTGACCATACTGAAAATATTTCTTTTGTATGTGTGAATATTTAAATTTTACTTTGCTAGTATTCTGTAATTGGAAGTGAAGTGACATCCACTTCTGTAATAGCTTGCCTCCGGGAACCCTATGAACCTAGAAAAAGGATGAAAGTCACGCTCGCAAGCGTCAAGGGCTTTCATTTATAGGGTTGCTAAGAGTTGCCTACAACTCGATGGCACTTAACAATAACAATATTCTAACTAGGTATATTTATTAATAAGAACTCATATGACACATGGGCAAATGTTATTTTATCACTTTTAATATTAGGAGCAACAAGGCCAAGTGAATGATCGGCTGTTTAACGAAAAGTCAGAAGTTTACTTTCACTGGACACTCAATGAGAGAAAGTTACCGCCATATGCTTCTGTAGAGCTTTACATACTTGGGAACTATGTGGGAGCTCTATATGTTTCTATGAGTCAGAAACAACAAAATTGCAATTACTGGTTTTTGGTTTTTAATGGTTATCTTACATTTGAGGGTGGGTTTTTTCTATAAAAGTGATTTAATATGAAAAGCATTGTCATGAAATAATAAATATTGTGGTCTACTGTCTAGTTGAAGTGTTCCCTTGCTCTGTTCTGATGACTGCCTCCTGGTCCAAGCATAGGTTTCGCATTAGAAC
>NW_006399915.1:36560-41392 GCF_000299155.1 Elephantulus edwardii
AGTTTAGGGCTGTTGTACATAGGGTCGCTATGAGTCGCAAGCGACTCGACCACACATAAAAACAACAATAACTGTCTGGTTGGAACCAACCCATAGCTGACTCTCAGGGAGTTTTCTGAGGCAGCCAATCAGAAAAGATGAGATTACCCATCTTTCTACTGTGGAGCAACTAACTGGTGGACTTGAACTGCATGCCTTAGAGATTGCAGTGCATCTTCTTGTCACTAGACCATCAGAGCTCCATATAATTTTTGCATGTAGAAAATTCCACCATTCATTCTCCAGCCACATTTCTGTCCCCAAGTCCATAATTTTCAATTACCATTCTTAAGCTTTGTTTTTCCAACATCTATATTCCAATTATCAATCATTGTCAATACATCGATATGTTTGACCAAATTCAGACTGCAACAAAAAGAAATAATTCCTCAGTATCCTCATTTTTAGCTTTAGCTATTGGTGTGCATATTTTAGTAACAATTGTCTTAACAGGTCTTCTTTTTATGCATATAAATAGTAAACTATCATTCATGGCATTGTACTTTTAGATCTTGGAATAGTCTTTTTGACTAGGAGTACATAATTTTTTATTATTTCATTCCAAGCACTGTAGTTCATATGATTGTTAGATTAAAAGTGGCCAATATCAGTCCATTTCAACTCATTTTATTTTCTTTTATCCTGCTTTATTTACAAAGTTCGTATACATTGTTTTTCATACCAGATCTTTCTCATTTCCTTCATCCCACTCTACTCATTAAATTGTATGATCGTTTGACTAATCTCCCTTCCCCTGCCCTGCAAATCTTCACCCCTCTCTTCATCCCCTCTTCCCTAGGATCTTAAAGCTCATTCTACAATAAAGGCCTTATACAATATTTGTCCTTATGGGACTTAGTTCACTCAGCATAATGATTTTCAGCTCCTCCCAAGTTAATTAGTGCTTTACAAAATCATTGTTCCTGTGTGCTGGATATTTCATCATATGAACATAATTTCTCCATACATTTGATTGTCGTTGGATCTGTGGACTGTTTCTGTGGTCTTGCAATGATGATTAATGCTGTTATGAACATTGGAGTATAAGTCTCCATTTGTGCTTCAGTTTTCATTTTCTTGGGATATAGTCCAAGCAGTGGAATAGCTGGGTCATATGGTATTTCTATGTTCAACCATCTGAGGAAATACCAAAGAGCCTTCGGAGGGGTTGTACCAATCTCACCAAAAATGTATGAGTTCCTATCTCACCATATCCTCTCCAACATTTATTATTTGCTGTCCTGTTAAACTTTGTCACTACTACTGGAGTGAAATGGTATCTAATAGTGCTTTTGATTTGCATCTCTCTGATTGACAGTTATTTTGAACATTTCTTCATGTGTCTGCTGGCCATTCTAATATCTCATTTTTTACAACATTCAATTATTTACACTTGTGCATTCACTTTGTACTTGCGCCATCTTCCTTGAAGTCTCCTGCATTATTTAGTATTTTGCATATAGGATCCTTCACTATTAAAATTAGACTAAGGAACTTTTATTTCAGTCTTTAAATTTGAAATATTCCCAGTGTGATCTTCCTCTTTGGTTATCTAGCCTTGCACATTTTTTTTAAAATTCATTGCTTTCTCTTCACAAATGGACTATTGAAATGTATCCAGATCAATTCATCATTTCTTCCTTTTGTATCACCTTTTTTATATTCATTCTAGATGACAATATGATAATTTTTATTCTGTTTTCAAAAACACTGATGTAAAACCCAGCAGTTGATTTTCATAGAATAGGCATAAAATTATCCCATATAGCTAAATCTAATCCACTTATTCATTAACTCTCTACTCATCTCAAGGGAGAATGGTACTTGTATGTGTAAGTATGTTTACTTGTGAAAGATAAGAGAAGGGAAGTGTCAGGTGGTAATTTTTACTTTCTATATTTTCTTATAGACATTTTTATTTAATCTAGTTGTCTATTTTAATGTAATTCATTAAGTCAAAAACTTGTAAAATATGAGGGATAAAATAAGTTATCTATAAATTATTCAACTAGTTCAGAAGCAATTTCACAGTAGCAATATTGTGAGAGATTCTGTGTGTTTGTCATGCTGTTCCCATTACATATGTTTACTAGAGTAGCAAACTGATCAAGAACAGAGGACTAGAGCCAAGCTGCCTTTGCCCTCATCCCTCATCAGTATTCTATTGGGCCATCCTAAGAATTAGATGGATCGATGAAATAACAAGCTTGGATAGATTATGGGTTAGAGTAAGCATGTAAAATGCAAGGTAATTATCATTCCCTTGGAATAGGTTGAAAAGCTCTGAAGCTTTTCCAGAATTCCTCTGAATTTCAGAATATAAAATAATATTAATAAACTATTTTTAAAGATAAATTGAAGATATAAATATGCAAAGAAAAATGCTTTATCATTATAAAAAGGAAATAGTAACATGCTGTTTAGCATCCCTGCAACAAATCCACATGAATAATTTTAAGAATCTGTCTAAAATTGTCTTATTTGTGTAAGTCTGTTATGCTAATGAAAGAGACTGTTAGTATTGCTTAAGTTAATGCACATTTGCTTTTAGTCTGATTACAATGATTTTCTTATGACTTACCAACTATATTCTCTGTAGTTTATAAAAAAGAATTATCATCACCTATAAAATATGCTGTCAGGAAACTCTCCAGAGTGCTTAAGATCAACGTTATTGCTTTAAAGACTAAGATGTGGGTGGTTCAGTCTTTGCAATTACTTGCTAGTCATCAGAGAGCTAGACAATGACTAATAGTGACAGAAAGAGTATCCAAACCTTTGAGTTGTGGGGTTGGATAAGAACATGGAACATGCATACCATGAACTGCTAAGAGAAAAAAACAATCTGTTCTAGAAAGGGTAAAACCAAGTTACTCCTTGGAGTTAAGGATTTTTGTGTATTCCATCTCACATATTTTAGATATGTTGCCAGGAAGGGCCAGTCCTTGGAGAAAGGCATCATGCTTGGAAGGGTGGAGAGACAGCACAGGAGAGGGAGATCAATCATGAAATGAATTGACACAGTAACAGGGGTAATGAGGGTAAGTTTTTTGGAGGCAGTGATATTGGCTCAGATAGGGAAAGTTTCTTTTTCAGTTTTTAAGCATATGGTCACATGTGTCGTAGAAAATTTGATGGCACATAACAAAAATAATATGATATTATCAAAGTTTTTTTTCAATTCCAAATCATTAAACTTAAGTCCCAATCAATGAAATTAATTTTTCTGTTTTTATTAAACTTGTTATGATATTAGCATCATTATTGGTTTTAACCATTTACATTCACATTTATTGAAATTGGCTTTATTTATCCTATGTATACACTGTTTTCCCTGTATTTGGTTTGGTTTTGAAGTGATGAAGGAAGTTGCAATCGTAACATAGTACCTAATGATTTGGGTTTGGCTTTATAGTCAACAATCTTGGCTCCATCAGTCAAGAAATCAAAAGATAAATTGAATTAGGAAAATCTGTCAGAGGCTTCTCCAAAGAACTGAAGAGCAAGGATGTCAGTCCACAGACAAAGGTGCACCTGATACAAGCCATGATCTTCACAGTTACTCGTTATTCATCAGAGAGCTGGACAGTGACCAAGTACAACAGAAGAGTTGATGTCTTTGAGTTGTTGTGCTAGAGAAGAGTATTGACTGTCAAGTATGGACTGTCAAGAAAACCAACAGGTCATTCCTGGAGAGTGTGAGATCAAACTACTCCTTGAAGTCAAGGATTTTGAGACACCATCTCACATACTTTGGGTCTGTTGCTAGGAAGGAATAGTCTTTGGAGAAGGAAATCATGCTTAGAAGGGTCGAGGGACAGGGTAAGAGAAGAAGTTCCCAGGTGAGATTGGTTGACACAGTGGCTGGGGTAATGAGGATCGGTGTGTCAGAGAGAGCGAGGTTGGCTCAGGATAGAGCAGAGTCCAGAGCTATTATGCATAGAGTCACTATGAGTCGTAGTGGACTCTAAGGCACAACAATAATAACAACTTGTTGGGCTACTAACCAAAAGTGAATCTACTAGCTACTCCATGAGGGGATCTCTGGTTACCTACTGGGTAAGGAATTATGCTGTCAGCTTAAAGACACATGATTCAAATACTCCTGCTGTACTTCAGGAGAAAGATGAGCAATCTTCTCCCATGTGATTTATAATCTTCTCCCATGTGAATCTCTGAAAATCCACTGAAGGGTTAGTTATGAATCAGCTCTGACTAGACAGCAATGAACAACAACCACCACTTCATGGGACAAAGATGAGAAATCTTTAAGATTTACAGCCTTGGGAACCCAACGATGTGTCACTATGAGTCAGAATCAACTTGATGGCAACTATTATTAGTGGTAAAATAAGCATTAAAGGTGTCAAAGTGACTTATGTGTTCACCTTCTAACAGAAAGGTCTACAGTTTGAATCCATCAGCCACTACACTAGAGAAAGATAGGCCATCTCCTATCAATATTGGCAGAAACATAATCAAAATATAAGGGTGCCATTAGTCAGAATTCTTACAATATTTCCAAAGAATAAAAGTTCCATCTTTCCTTGGAAATATACTGTGTACTTCTACTTTCTTCTATAGGAACACTTTGAGTAAGGATGAAGTTGACAATACAGCTTTATGAAGGCTAATTATCGTATTGTTTTGATTAGCTGTCCTTTTTTTGATTTTCACTCACAATGACCCTATGTCATAAGAAATATGGCTCCTCAGGACTTTCTATTTTTTTCTATATTTTATTAAGTTTCATAAACATTTACAGAGATTTTGGGTTTCCATTCATTCATTGT
>NW_006399915.1:44707-76125 GCF_000299155.1 Elephantulus edwardii
GACAAGAGAAGGGAATAAAAGGTATCCAAATAGGCAACGAGGAGGTAAAATTATCCCTCTATACTGATGACATGATAGTATACTTAGAAAATCCTCAGGACTTTCTAGGCTGCATTTTTTTTTCTCTTTTACAAAAGCAGATTTCCAGGTCATTCTCTTTCAGAATTGCTTAATAGGGTCAAACAACCAACATTTTTATTAACTCCCAAGTAATCATTGTTGCACCACCAGTGAGTGTCGCTATTAGGGGGGAAGTTGATTGGGGAATAATGAATAGTTTGGTGTATGTGTGTGTATTTATATATAAGTTTATTCAACAAACATTTATTGGAAGATTTTGTGTCAACTACTTCATTTTATTTTTTTTAAGAATTCCTTTATGTTAGGTAGACTCACGAGAAACTGAGCTCTGGTGGTTTAGTGGTAAGGAATTGTGCTGCCGAAGCAAAAGCAGATGGTACTATGCTACCAGGTGATCCATGGGAGAAAGATGAGATATCTCTTCCTGAATGATTTACAGTCTGAACCTGGAACGCCAGTTAAAAGTTGACTCTGATTTGGTGGCACACAACAATAGTAACAACAAAATAATTAAATTAGAAAAACTGTTGTCAGGTGATAATATGTCTTTGACAGTAGGATTGTATTCAAAGAGAAAGACGATAAACATGACACAAAAGGAGTACTGAATATAGGAATTTATACTAGTAGCGGGCATACTCAATAATGAGAGAGGTGAAAAAGAAAGCAGTATCTGACTATGTAAAATAAAACCTTTGACAGGATGTCATCAATGAAAACATTCTGTGGGATTAAGATTTTTCCAAAAGTCTAAGTTAAACTTGCAAGTTAAAGTAATTTAAATTCAACAAAAGCAGAGAGAACAGGAAAGGTGAAAATAGAAATATTCCCTGTCCCCTGGAGTTTGTTTTAAAGCCATGAGATACTTTTTAACAATGTAGCATTATGAATCCTGTTACACAGGTACTGTAAAGTAATTGTGCATAAAATTCCAGAAATCTGTGATAGCAGAAAAGCTACATGCTGGGAGTATTAAATCTGCCAATCATTTGGATGGCTTCTTAGAAGGAATTCAATTAAATTTCAATTTTGAAGCTAAATAGAGAGTTGGTAAACCAAGAAATATTAATGAAAATAGTGGAAATCTATCATCAGAGACACTTCCTGAATTACCTACTAAGTTTAAAGAGGTTAGAAGACATGACTGTGATGTCTAAATATACCTACACACAGACGTGTGTAAATACATGTATGTTGTATTCTTGTATTAAATTAAATATTTTTGAAAATATTTTTTGTCATATAAGTAGAAAGCAAATATGAATTAGTGCAATGATACTTTTAAGACGCTGTTTGTTACTAGTAGAAGTGGAGCAAAAGTGACACAAATTAACTATAATTTGTATGATTTGAGGGCTCTTTTAATGAGACAAATTAGCATAAAAAATACAGGAGATTCACAACATACAGTTAAGTAAATCAAAACCCTTGTGAACTATACAGCAAGTTAAGATTGGATTATGCATTAGTTTCAGTAAGCCCTGAGATAAGTTTAAACTTCTTGTTGAACTCTGGGTAGAAGTTACAGTATGTAATTGTTAGAAGTTTAGACTTATTGCCATGGGTCAAATTATGCTGTTAGGTACTTATATGCCACTAAGTTATTTCAATGTTCTCTAATGTCAGCACTAAAATGTTTAAATAATTTCTCCCATTGTGAGTTTTTGAAAAGGCAAATGTGTAAAATTACTAGCATAGGTATGCATTCTTGTGTGCTTGTATATTTATGGTTAAATTTTCCAACCACTCAATTTTATATTTATATGGAGTGAATACGGTTTCTTTTGGAGCTCTTATGAATCTCATAATATGGTAAGATTCATGCCTGATACATAGTTGAGCACATACACAACTCTGTCATTTACTTTTCAAAATCATGATCACATCTCTAGATGCAATTTAAAACCATTTTTCTGTTGTGTTTTATGCGTTCCTCCCATAAAACAGAAAAAAAAAGCCAAATTTATTGATTCTAACTCATGACATCTTTGTTTGCTACAGAGTTAAATGACACTTCCCAGGGTTTTCAGAACTGTGATCAACCTGAAGCAAATTTACAGGCTTTTCTTCCAGGTTGCCTCTAAATGGGTTTAATCATCAATAAGTTTACATTATTCATTCATTTATGCTTATGCATGCCCCATCATCATGAGATACAGAGGCACAGTCCACAAACATCTTCCTGGAGTAAAGATGAAAATTTTCCTTCTATGTAGTTTGCAGCCTTGGAAATCCAATGTATGGTCAGCCATAGATGACTTCTGACTTGATGGCAATGAATGGTACAGATAGACTTTGAAGTTGCATGCAACCTTGATGATTATAGATTGGAAAGAATATCAGATATTCCTATACTCTAAGTCTTGCAAGACATAGTTTGAACATTGCAGGTATATAATATGAATATGCTGAGTAAACCAATGATATTCTTTACAGTAGCCTTCAGCCTTGTCATTAATAAAACTGTATACTGCCCAGTCCCTTCTGAGTCATTGATAAAAATGGGTGCAAGTATGATTCACCAGTTTGCTGAAACAAATTCCTTTATCCATAGACAAATTTGGAAATGTGGAAAATAAATATTCTGTCCTATACTGAATAGGGGGGAAAGGACCTTACCAGAACTTGACTTTGCATTGGACCTAACCAGGTACAAGATCCTCAGCAGTCAAGAATAGGGAACGTAAAGGCAATGGAAACAAGATTTCACTGTTGCTCTCATTCTTTGCTTATTATGCACATTATGTCTCTGTACCACAAATAAAATATGGCCTATTAGTTCCTACAGTGAAGTCAGTGTTACTCTCAAACTTGTCAGTATATGAATAAAGCCACTTGAAAGCACTTCCAATTACTAAAAACCATCATATTATTTTTATTAAGTTATTATCTTTTTTAACGATTGTGAAAATGTGTCATTTCCAACATGGTAGAGGCTATTGTATACAGAGCCGTCTTTCTGTTTATCTTACTAGTTTATACTTGAGTAATATTTGTTTCCTCCTTGAAGTGCATTACTTTTGATAATATCAATATCACTCTGTAAACTGACACTTTCTTGTAGCCTGTCAAGATGTGTTAAATTTATACCTTTTATTTGTGAAAAACAATATGTAATTATCCAACTTCACTCCACAACACATTTTAAAAGCCTTTGAAAGGCTGAAGCATAATTAAATTATAGATTGCATCAATAGAAATCAAATTTACATGCTCTCTAATTCTAGCATAAAGCAAGCTAGCACAGTTAGAAGAAACTTTACTTCACAAAGGACATCAATATTGAGCTAAAGAAAATGTCTGTTACAGTTGGGAGCTCTGTTGCAATGATTTGATATAGTTGACTAAATACACACAGGAAACTAAGAATACAGAATTTAATATTAGATTCAAATGAAACTTTGTGGCAAATGAATATTATACCAAATTGAGAGACAGTAAAATTATTGTCATATGTCATCTAGCTGCTTCTAATTCATAATTAATTCATGTACAACAAAATGAAAAAATTTCTGGACTCATGCCACCCTCACAAACATTATGTTTGAACCTGTTGTTGCAGCCACTAAGTCAATTTCACGTAAGGTACTCTTTTTGCTGACTTAGTATTTTATCAAGTGATATCCTTCTCCATAGACTTATCCCTCTTGTACACAGTCAAATAACACATTTATAATCTGTACAAAGTTATATTGCTTACTTAAGAAAATAAAATCACCCATTCTACATATACAATTAAGGCTGTTGTTGTTATGTATCATCAAGTCACTTGCGACACATAGCAATCCTATGTACCATAGCCCTAAACTCTGTTCTGTCCTGTGCCAGTCTCATTGACTCAGACACACTCATCCTGATTACCCCAGTCACAGAATCAATACATATCCTAGAGGGCCTTCCCCTCCTGCGCCTGCCCTCAACCCTCTCAAGCATGATGTCCTTCTCCAAGGACTGGTCTCTCCTTACAATATGACCAAAGTATGTCAGACGAAGCCTCAGATCCTTGCCTCCAAGGAGCAGCCCACTTTGACACTCTCCAGGATGAATCTGTTTGTTTTCTTAGCAGTCCATGGTACTCTCAATACTCTTCTACAACACCAAAACTCAAAATCATCAATTCTCTTTCTATCCTCCTTAGTCCAACTCTCTGAGGCATAACAAGTGATTGCAAAGACCATGGCCTGTATCAGGCGCACCTTTGTCTCCAAAGAGACACCGTTGCTCTTGAGTATTTTAGAGGTCCCTAACAGCAGACTTTCCCACCACAATACGTCTTCTAATTCCTGACTGCTGATGCTGAGAGTGTTGACTGTGGAGCCAAGGAAACTAAAGCTGTGAAAAATCACAATCTCTTCACCATCCATCCTGATGCTGCCAGTTGGTCCAGTGGTGAGAATCTTTGTCTTCTTGACATTGAGCCTCAATCCATATTGAAGGCTGCAGTCCTTGACGCTCTGCAGTAAGCACTTCAGGTTCTCCTCAGTTTCAACAAACAGGGTGTGTCATCTGTATAACGTAGATTGTTTATAGATCTTCCACCAATCCTGATGCCTCATTTCTCCTCATAGAGCCCAGCCTCCCTGATGATCTGTTCTGCATACAGGTTGAAAAGGTATGGAGACAGGACACATCCCTGGCGTACGCCCTTCCCAATTTTGAACCATGCAGTGTTCCCTTGCTCTGTTCCGATGACTGCCTCTTGGTTCAAGTATAGGTTTTGCATTAGCATGATCAAGTGTTATGGGATTCCGAGAACAATTAAGGTAGTACATTGTTATTAAAGGCAAATATTCTTCTAAACCTAGGTTTAGGTTAATTTCTCCAAGGGTTGTTTAGCATATTGTTTACTTTGTGGTTTTCTAATAATACAGAATGTAGTGTAGAAAATCTTATGGTTTTCTAATAATATAGAATGGAAGAAATCATACGGTTTTTTAAATAAAATAGAACTTAGTGTACAAAGCCACCAGTATAAATTTTTTACTCACTGCCATCACACTGGAGTTGACTCATACCTGAGCCTTGTTTGAGTTAGCAAGATTATGAATTCCATGGGAGACGTTTGCACACCTTTTCCCCTTAGAGTTACCGATGAACTGGAACTGCCAGAGAGTGTGACCTTTGAGTAATCTGTGTAACTCTCTATGCACATATCTACTCACTCATACCTCATCCTCCAGCCGGTAAGAGGCTGTGAATATCACCAGAGGAGATTGTCCATCTTTCTCCTATGTTGTAACTTGTGAATTTGAATTGTTTACCTTATGGTTGACAGCGTTTACCCACTAGATCATGGAGCTCCCTCTCTATGTTTGAAGCCACCTAAATTAAAAAATTGCAACAAAAATAAATTCTATAAAACAGATAATGATACTATTAGTATTTAGAAAAATAAGCAATTATGTTTTTATGTGTTCTCAAGCAACTTTATGAACAAAGTATCTAAACCTGGCCCTATCCTTTACCATCCTCACTATCTCCACCATTCTCAGGTACACTGATGTAATCACTGTGTAAATCCATCTTGAGTAACTTATAAACCATTGAAAGAATACAAATAATATAGTTTGGATTCTATGTTTAACCTGTTTTCTTTAGTAAGTAAGGGATATTCATGAACTTATTTTCACAAATGGAAAATTAAGGAAGATGGACTCCTCTCTCTGATGTCCAGTCATAAATGACTCCTAGTTAAGCCTCCAATCAGTTTTAGGAGGGTGTAATTGCTGGTAAGGAGATAACCTATAATTTCTAAAAGGATAAGATGTTGGATTTGAACCACCTTTGGGTTAAAAATGTAACTTCCTAAAGACTATGCCCTGAGAGCTTTACAGGATTTCCAGGTGATATATAGGCTCATTGAAATTAGAGAAACTTCAGTTCAAAAGATTACTTATACCTCTTTAGATGAATGCCAATTTTCCTACATCTTGGCCCAATGGGTCTGACCTGAAGAGTAGAAAAAAAATAGTATCCATTCTAATGAAAACAAAACAAAAACAACAACAACAAAACAACAACCCGCTGCTGTTGTCTAAAGTCTGAATTATCAGTTTTCAAGGCTGTAAATCTTTATAGGAGAGTAATTCCATCTTTATCCCACAGAATGTTTGGTGACTGCCATTAGATAAACTGCACAATATATTTTACACTAAACCAATCTTGTTTTTGAGTAGTGTTGAGCAGTTTGTGACTCGCAAATGACCTTACACAAAACAGAAACTTTGCCCAAATTTGAATTTATTTATTTTAAAATTACTTTACGGCGTGCTCTGATGGAGTAGTTCACAAGAAGTTGAGCTGATAACTCAAAAACCACACTTCTTAAGTTGGTTCCAACTCATCAGAAGTTCCAAGTAAGAAAGATGAGCAAACTCCTCACTCATGATTTATTACCCTAGAAAACAGGTGGAGGGTCAGCTGTGTGTTGTGGTTGGGTCCAACTCCACAACAATGAATTTGAATGTGTCTCTTGAAATGGCATGTTTGGTAATTGGCTGATGATTATCATCAACTATTTACATTGCTTGAGACTAAGGTGCGCCTGATCTAGGCTATAGTCTTGGTAATTACATATTATGCATCAGAGAGTTGGAGAGTGAATGGGATGATAGAAAGAGAATTGATGCCTTTGAGTTGTGGTGCTGGAGAAGAGTGTTGAATATACAATGGACTGCTAGGAGAACAAACAGGTTTGTCCTGGAGAGGGTGAAGCCAGAATGTTCCCTGGAGTCAAGGATTCTGAAGGTTCATCTGACATACTTTGGGCATGTTGCAAGGAGGGACTGGTCCTTGGAGAGGGACATCATGTTTGGAAAAATGGAGGGACGAGGCAGGAGAGGAAGACCCTCAATGAGATGGATCAATTCTGTGAGTGGAGTGGTGGGAATGAATGTGTTTGAGACAGCGAGGTTGGCACAGGATAGAATGGTGTTTAGGACTCTTGTACATAGGGTCCCTAGGAGTTGCAAATGACTCGATGGCACATAACAACAACAACATTTACACTGCACCATTGAAAGGCCAAAACAAAGGAATTAAGATTGAGATAGATAGGAGAGATAAATATTTGAAATGGCAAATAAAATACATTATTACAAGGAAAAGAAGACAAAGAAGGTATAATAAGAAAATGTAAAAAGAACTAGGGTAAGAAAGCTATGAAAGAACATACCGTACATTATTCAAGTTCAACAGAACTAAGGAACAAATTCAAGTTTCAAGTTGCAATGTTGAAAGATTCATTGGGAAAAAATCTTAAATTACATAGGAAATACACACACACACACACACACACACACACACACACACACACACACACATTAAAGGAATACAGTCATGGTACCAAAAAAAAAGAAAAGATCAACACTGAACCATTTCAAGAAGTATCAGATGAACTTTATGGTTTTGGGCTTTACTCCTAGGTCTCTGATTCACCTTGAATTCATTTTTGTGTACAGTGTAAGATGTGCACTCTGTCAGCTTTTTGCAGGTGGCAGTCCAGTTTTGCCAGCACCATTTGTTGAAGAAGTTGCCATTTCCCCATTTGATAGCTTTTATTTCCTTATTGAATATCAGTTGACCATAGATAGGTGGGTCTATTTCTGGGTTCTCAATTCTGTTTCCTTGATCTAGGTGCCTGTCATTGTACCCGTACCATGCTGTTTTAGTTACTATCACTGTGTAGTAGGTTTTGAGGTCAAAGAGTGCTGTGCCTCCCTCTTTGTTTTTGTTTGTTGGAAGTGTTTTACTTACAAGTGTTCTCTTGCTTCTCCAAATAAACTTGGCAATTTTCCTTTCAATTTACTTGAAAAAATGAAATTGGGATCTGGATTGGTATTGTGTTGAACATGTAGATTGCTTTTGGTAGGATTGCAATTTTCACAATGTTGAGTCTTCCTTCCATGAAACGGCACATTTTCCCATTTCTTTAGGTCTTTTTTTATGCCTTGAAGAAATATTCTGTAGTTTTCTTTGTATAGGTCTTTCTTATCTCTAGTTAGGCCTAGATTATGGTGTAAAGAGATTTCCAAATACAGCCAAAAATGCACAGTCTGAATAGGATAAAATTGATTAATGGGGTCTTCTAAAGATTAAATCCCTGTGTGTATCAAACACTTTTCCCAACGGGGTGAAAAGAAAACCTACTGACTGGGAACAAACATTCGGTAATATCAGCTTAGACAAAAGTATCATAATGAAAGTTTACAGAATACTCCTTAGCCTTTACAACAAAAAAGACTGATAATCCAATTACAAAATGGGCAAAGGACATGAAAATAATTTTAACAGAGGAAGATATTTGAAGGCTAACAGACATACAAAGAAATACTCAGAATCACTGGTAATAAGAGTTGCAAATCAAAACTACAGTGAGATATCATCTAACTTTAGTAGCAGTAACAAAGTTTATCAGAACAGCAAGTAACAAATGTTGGAGGGCATGTGGAGAGGTAGAAACTCTTATACACTGTGGTTAAATTGTACAATAGTACAACCACTCTGGAAGGTTGTTTTGGGCTTCTTAAAAAAAGCTGAACATAGTAATAACATATGACCCAGCTATTCCATTGCTTGAAATACATACCCTGGGAAAAAGAGAACTGAGGCACAAATGAGGATTTGTATTCCAGTATTCATAGTACCCTTTTTCACCATTGCAAGAACATGGAAACAACCAAGATGTCCAACCACAAATGAATGGACTGAGAAATTATGGTATATTTACACAGTGAAATATTATGCAGCATCTAGGAGCAATGATTTTGTAAATTATTAGCTAACTTGGTAGGAACAGTAAAAGCATTATGCTGAGTGAACTAACCCAATCTCATAAGGACAAACACAGTTCAAAACTATCACTGTAGAATAATTATGAAGATTCAAGAGGGCAGAGGGTGGAAGCAGAGGAATGAGAATGTGTGGGTAGAGGAGGATTAATCATGGGGTCATACAATTTATTTGGGGGGATGAGGGAAATGAGAAACTTCTGGTATAAAACATAGTATTTAAATTTTTAATATAAAAATTTAAGTGTTTTTTTAAAAAATGTACCAAAAAAGTAGCAGATTATGAAGAACCACTGATAGTGAAGGCAGAAATTCAAGCTGCATGAAAATCTTTGGGAAAAATAAGGACCCTGAAATTAATACAAAAACTATTTATATGTTTTAACAGGTAGGGTGCAGGCCTAGACATGCAACTACTTATTTATGCTAAGAATTTTTGAAGATAGCTCCCTGGCCTGCTACAGGAAAAGAACCCTAGTTATCCTCATTTCCAAAATAAGGTTTATCCAATAGGCTGTAGAAATTTCAATAACAATTGTTATTGTTATACTTAGAAGCCACTAAGTCAATATAGCAATCCTATAAAGAGACTGTCTAAACCCTGTCTTAACTTGTGTCATCCTCACCATCTCTGACATATTTGAGTCCATTGCCGCCATAATTATGTCCCTACATCTAGTTAAGGATCTTCTTCTCTTTCTCTCTTTCTCCATCTTTTCAAGTATGATGTTCCTTTCTGAGAAATAACCTTTCCTAGCAAAATGCCCCAAGTATGTGAGATGAAACATCATCATCTTTGCCTCCAAGGAGCACGCTGACTGCACTTTCTCCAAAACTTATTTTTTTGTTCTTTTTTCAGTCTTTACTCTTCTGACACCACTGTTCAAAGATATAAATTTTTCTTTTGTCATCCTTAATTCAGTTTCCAGCTCCACAATACATCAAAAGTGATTGGAAAGACCATGGCCTGAATTAGGCATGTCTTAGTTCTCAAACTGACATAATTTGTTCCTCAGTAATTTGGAGAGGTCTCTAACTGTGCACACTCCCGATACAATACTTCTCCTGATTTCCTGACTACTAGTACCAAGGGTACTGACTGTGGATTCAAATAAGAGGAAACTGTTGACAGTTTCAAACTTTTCTCCATCTATCATTGGTCTAGTAGTGAGAATATTTGTTTTATTGCCATGAAGAGATAAGCCATTTTGAAATTATAGAAACAATATAATTAATTATAGAACATTATCATTAATATCACATGCATTTGAAATATTGCTGAAGATTATTTTTAAAAGGCTGGAAAAATACATCTTCAAGGAACTGCCAGAAACTTAAGCTAGGGTCACATAGTGGATAGCACAAGGGATATGATTTTTGTTGTCAGATGGATCTTGGTTATGAGTAGAGAAGGCAGGGAATGAGCTGCTATGAGTGAGACACTGGAAGTGAGGAGGACAGCTGGAATTTGAGTGAGATAGGTACTTTGTGGGGTTCAATGCTATTTGGACCACGTGGGACTTTGTAAACTCAAGCAGAATGGAGTGCAACAGCTGGAGCTTGAGGGAGGCAGCAGGCCCAGTTCTCAAAGGGAGAACCAAGACTTTCTGGTTTTCTATTAAGGTGCCAGCATTTGCCCACCTGGTGAGCATCTGTGTGTGTGCCTGACATGCACGCATCTGCAAGTGTGTCCACCCTGCCTGCATGTCTGCCCTGTGCACAGGTCTTCACATTCCACCTTGCATCTCCTCATGTCCAGTCAACTATATGCTGTTAGTGCAGAGTGTTTTGGACCAGCCATCTACAACAGTGGTCTGATAGAAGAGGCTCATTTCACAGGCCCTGAACTGAAACAAATCTTCTCTTGGGTGAGAAGTTCAGAGAGAAACACAGGCAGGGTAGCTGCCCCACCCTCTTCTGGAGCAGTGACTTCACATCAAGAACCAACTATTGTCAGGCATGAAAACTCTACTACAGCAATGTCACGTAAGAAGCAGGCTACCTTACACCCTACACAAGCCCAATGCAAGATTTTCCACGCCCCAAAATGACAGAGTATCAATAGATTTCCTGAAGCAGAAAATCTGGTAGGACTTTCTAGCGTAGAATTTAAAAGAACAATGATTGAATATTTTCAATGGGTGAAAGACGAACTTGAAGAATTACAGGACACTGCAAGCAAAACCCAGGAAGCACTTTAAAAACAAAACAAAACAAAATAACCACAAACATAGCAATGGATATAAAACAAATGAGGAATTAGAGGCTCTGGAAAAACAAGAAACCACGATCCAAAATATGAGGTCCAATGTCTCAGACACTGTCAACATAATGGAGGGTTACATGAACAAAGTTGAAGAGAGGTAACAAAGAACCAGTGAAATAGAAGATAGAATTGTCACCGCTGATATGCTCGAGGACAAAAGCAGAATCAAAATGAAAAGAAAAAGAAGAAAACTTAAGAATAATATGGGACACCATCAAGAGAAATAACATGTGCATTATCAAAATCCCAGAACAGCAAAAATCAAGTGAAAGCACTGAAAAAGTTATGGAAGAATTACTAGAAGAAAACTTTCCAGGTGTAATGAAGAATGAGAGAATATATATATTCAAAGAACTGAGTGAACACCATATAAAATAGACCCTAAAAAGGAAAACATCAAGACATATCATAGTCATATGATAAGGAGAGAATTCTGAGAGCAGCAAGGGAGAAACAAAGAGTAACATATAAGGGAGAGCAGATAAGCTTAAGTGCTGAATTCTTAGCAGAAATCATGCAAGCAAGGAGACAGTTGAATGACATACATAAAATACTCAAAGGACACAACTATCAACCAAGAATATTGTACCCAGAAAAATTGTCCATCAAATCTGAAGAAGAGATCAAGATATTCACAGGAAAACAACATTTAAGGGAACTTGCAAAAACAAGACCAGTATTGCAGGTAACACTGAGAGACATCCTTCTTACAGAGATGCCACAGAAAAAAAAGGATGGACCAAAGTAACTCAATAAAATAACAGCAATAATACATTCCCTGACAATAATCACACTGAATGTGAATGGTTTAAATGTACCATTGAAGAAAAAAAGCATAGCAGATTGGATAAAACAAAAAAGCACCCCAAATCCATAAATATGCTGTCTACAAGAGACACACCGAAAAGTGAAGATAAAGAATAACTAAAAACAAAAGGGTGGGAAAAAATATTCCAACAAATGGCAAGCAGAAAAAAGCAGGAGTAGCGCTATTGATCCTTGATAAAATAAATGTCAGTGCAAAACCCAACACAAAGGACAACGATGTTCCCAACATAATGATTAAAGGGTCACTTGAACAAGAGAACATAACAATAATAAATATCTATGCACCAAAGGATAGAGCAGCAAAATATATAAACATATTAACAATACTGAAAAAGGAAATAAACAACACCACTATAGTAGTTGGAGACTTCAATTCGCCATTCTCAAGAAAAGATACAACTACCAGAAATCAACTCAACAAAGATAATAAAGAATTAAATCACGCAATAAACAAGTTCTATCTCGTAGATATTAATAGGCTAATGCATCCCCCAAAAGCACAGTACACCTTCTTCTCCAATGTACAAGGGACATTCTCAAGAACAAATCACATTTAAGCCACAGGAGGGCACATATCAATAAATTAAAAACAACAACAACAACAATGAAATAATGATACGATACAAAATTAGAAATTAATAACAAGAGGATAAAAGAAAAAGAAAACCCATATATTTGGAAGCTAAACAACAACTTACTTAAACATTAATGGGTACTAAAAGAAATAAAAAGAATGAAATTAAAATTTTCTTGAAACAGATTACAATGAAAACACAGCTCATCAAAACATCTGGGACAAAGCCAAAGCAGTAAGCAGAGGTCAATTTGTAGCAATAAGCAAATACATTAAAAGACAGGAAAAATATAAACATTGACTCTCTAACCCAACATCTCAAAAAAATTAAAAAAGAACAGCAAGAAAACCTAATATACTCTAAAAAAACAGAAATTCTAAAAATTAGGGCAGAAATAAATGAAACAGAAAAGAAAAAAACAATTAAAACCATCATAAAAACTAGGAGTTGGTCCTTTGACAAGGTCAATGAAATTGACAAAACTAACAAAGACACAAATAATCTGAATAAAAGATGAAATGGGCAATGTCACAATAGGCCCAACTAAATTAAAAAGGTTAAAAATCAAATACTATGAAAAACTATCCACAAACAAATGTGAAAACCAAGAGGAAATGGACAAATACCTAGAAATACACAATCTACAGGAACTATCACAAACCAATATTGAACACCTGAACAGATGCATTAAAAAAGAAGAAATTGAAAAGGTAATAAAAAACTTCCAGCTAATAAAAGCCCTAGACCAGACGATTTTACAAGTGAATTTTATTAAACATTCAGAGAAGAAATATCAATTCTACATAAACTATTTAAGAAAATAGAAAAGATGAAATTCTCCCAGACTCATTCTATGAAGCAAGCATAGCCTTGATACCAAAGCCTGGTAAAGACATCGTCAAAATAGAAAGCTATAGGGCAATATTTCTCATGAACATAGATGTAAAAATCCTGAATAAAATCCTGACCAATAGAATCCAATGATGCATAAAAAAAAAGAATAATTCACCATGACAAAGTGGGATTCATAACAGGTATGCAAGGATAAATCAACATAAGAAAAAAATAGATGTAATTCATCACATTACCACAACAAAGAACAAGAACCACATGATCCTATAACACTTGTTCCTGATTTAAACTCTCAACAAAATAAGAATAGAAGGGAATTTCCTCAACGTAGTAAAAAGTATATATATGCAAACCCGAGAGCTAACATTGTTCTCAATTGAGAGAAATTAAAGGTATTTGCTTTGAGAACAGGAACTGAGCAAGGATGCCCATTATCACGTCTCCTATTCAATATTTTATTGGAAATCTTTGCAATGGTCATAGGACAAGAGAAAAAAAAATAAGAGGTATCCAACTTGTCAAAGAGGAGGTAAAATTATCTCTATATGCAGATGATATGATAGTATACTTAGAAAATCTTAAAGACTCAGCAAGAAAACTACTGGACATAGTTGACGAACTCATCAAAATGGCAGGACACAAGATAAACATGCAAAAATCTTTTGGATTCCTCTGCAGTGACAAAAGGAATACAGACTGAAGCTAAGAAGAACATAACCATCAATAGCTAATATCAAGATTAAATATTTGGGGTAACTCTAACCAGAAACACAAAGGATCTATTCAGAGAAAATGACAAAACTTTACTACGAGAAACAAAAAGAGACCTGGAGAAATGGAAGAATATACCATGTAAAAATCACAATGCTACCAAAGGCAATTTACACAATCCCAATACAAATACCAATTCCATTCTTCAACGGAAAAGACAACTCCAATTTCATCTGGAATGGAAAGAGGCTCTGAGTAAGCAAATAATGCCTTAAAAAGAGAAAGAAAGTAAGAGGCATCCTGATTTCAAGTATTACTACATTGCCATGATGGTCACGACAGCATAGTGCTGGTACAATAACAGAGAAATTGATCAATGGAATAGAATTGAGAACCCAGAAATCAGCCTAGCCACCTACGGACAACTGATTTTTTACAAGGAGATGAAATCAGTTAGGTGGGGATATCGAGCCCTTTTTAGCCAATGGTGCTGGCAAAATTGGAAAACTATCTGCAGAAAACTCAAGCAAGACCCACACCTCACACCATACACAAAAAACAACTCAAAGTGGATCAAGGACCTAAACTTTATTAGAGAAAAGCTTTGAAGATCTTAAAAGCCCTAATCCACAACATGAACAGTTTTTCAAGTATCCTGAAAAACCTACAAACAGAAAAGCATAAAATAGTTGAATGAGAACTTTTAAGAATCAAATCCCTATGCATATCCAAAAAATTCTCCAACAGGGTAAAAAAGGAAAACTACAGACTGGGAAAAAATATTCAGAAGTGACATGTCTAATAAGGGACTTATATGTAGAATTTATAAAATACTCGAGCCCCAAACAAGATAAAAGCAAACAACCCAATTACAAAATGGACACAGGATAGGAACAAACGCCAAAGACGACATTCAAATGGCTAACAAATACATGAAGAAATGTTCAAAATCCCTAGCTCTAAGAGAGATGCAAATCAAAACAACTATGAGATACCATCTCACCCCAATAAGAATAGCAAAGTTCAACACTACAGCAAACAACAAATGCTGGTGAGGTTGTGGAAAAACTTATTCACTGTTGTGGGAGTGTAAAATGATCTACCTACTATGGAAGTCTGTGTGGCACTTTCTCAAAAAAATTGGAAATAGAAATTCCATTTGACCCAGCAATTCCATTACTGGGAATTTATCCTAAAGGAACCAGAACTGCCACCCAAGCAGAAGTAGAAAGCAACCCAAGAGTAGAAACAACCCAAGTGTTCATCAACAATCGAATGGATAGAGAAGCTGTGATATAGTCACATAATGGCATACTATGCTGCATTGAAAAACAAGGAACTCATGAAATATTATACAAAATGGGTGACCCTTGAGGACATTATGCTGAGTGAAGTATCTCAGTCACAAAAGGACAAATACTGCATAATGCCACTGTTGTAAAGTAGGACTGACATCAGGGTTGGGGGTAAAACTAAGAAAAGAGAGGATTAATAATGTGCACTGCATTGAAACAGATGAGGGGGAGATTAGGATTAGGTAGTATTTTCATGACAAGAGTCCAGAATAAGAGCTGCATAGTAAAGTGGATTTGGGGAAGGGATTGTATAACAATGAAAGAATTTTTTTTTTCTCTTTTCAGAGAGAAAAGCAAAGGTGGGAGTGGGCAGGGAAGAAAATGTGCAATAATGAGTGAATGGAAATCCAAAATCTCTATAAACTTTAATTAAAATTTCAATTTAAAAAAGAGTAGACAGAAGGATGTTCACTTGTGTTTTATAATCTATGCAAAGACATTTAACAGTGTTGATCATAACACATTATTTAAAATCTTAGACTGGGATACCCAGAACATTTAATTATACTCATGTGAACTCTATACATAACCAGAAGCAGCTTCTCTGAATAGAACAAGAGTACACTGAATTGCTTAAAATTAAGAGAGTTGTTTATCAGGGTTGTATCGTTTATTCATATTTATTCAGTCTGTATGCTGAGAAAATAATTAGAGAAGCTGGAGTATATGAAGAAGGATGTGGTTTCAAGATTGAAAGAGAAGACTCATCAACCACCTGTATTATTCAGATGACACAACATCACATAAAAGAAAAATAAAGTTGGATAAGTTAGAAAGCTACAGCCTTAAGTATGGGTTATGTCTCAAAATCAAGAAACAAACACCTCAGCACTTATCTAATAGGTCATACTATGACAGTTGTTGTTGCTAAGTGCCCTCGAGTCGTAGGCGACTCATAGCAACCTTATGAACGAAAGACCTGAACACTTGTATGACTTTCATCGATTCACCAGGTTTGTAGGGTTTCTGAAGTGGAAGCCACTCCTGCTTCCAAGCTTATTTGAATTGGGGAGCTCCACCACTGTCCACCATGGGTAACCATTAGTCACATTTGACACATTAGTGTCAAAGTGTTCAGCAACACAGCAACCATGAGTTACCTTTGTACAGCAAATGGACTGACCAGGGCTATATGAACTAGAAGAATGCTTGACCAAAAACAATTAACACCAGGCCTGAAGTCTGTAAATTATAGTTACCCACCTTTGGCTTGGTAGCATCACTTTCCTTCCACTGGGCCAACTGAGCTCTCTCTATGTTGTGGATACACAGGGGGAAAAATGAAGTTGCTAATGATTCCAATTGACTGAAATCCATGATGAACATCTGCAATTGCAGCAGTAGAGTATAACTCAAAATACCCCTGTTTCAGGGGTAAATCTGTTATCAAAGATATATCCAGAGTGTTAAAATAAACAAAGGTATGAGTTTAAAGAATAATATCCCTTATCTAAGCAATAACATCTTCAATTATGTTGGAAACCACAGACATTTGACATGATTAAAAAATACCAAAGAATAGGTGCCTTTGAACTACGGTATAGGACAAAAAGTATTGAATGCACTACCAATTCAATAAAAGTCAGTCTTGGAGAAAGTGCAACCAAATTGTTCCTTAAAGACAAGACTGGTGAAACTTCATCTCATATACCTTGAAGATGTTGTCAGGAGGAGCCAGTTCTTGAAGAAAGACATCATCTTGGGATAAGTAGAGGCTCAGAGAAAGAGAGGAAGACCCTAAACTAGAAGCTCCCGTATATTGTCAATAATGAGGATGACACAAGATTGGGAAAAATTCAGATCTGTTGTTCTTAGTGTCATTTTCAGTGGTAGTTGATGGCACTTAACAATATTTATAACTTTTTATTCTTTTGCTATGTCATCTTAGATTTATTTTATAAAATAAATGGTAAGAAACCAAAGTCAATCACTGTCTATGATGTAGATTCCTACTCAGGAGACGTCTTAGATTTCATTCTGTTCAATAATATTTTCAAGACTACATCTTTTCAGGAAGTTATTATTATTAGATGACCTGTAGTTGAGTGCAACTCATACCTTCTCTGTGAATGACGGAATGTAACCGTGCCCTATTCTGAGCCATTCTCAGAGTCTCTGTCAAACTCATCATTACATTAATTGTCTCAAATGATCTTGTTGAATGTCATCCTCTCGTTTCTTGATCTTCTACTTTTTTCTGCATGATGTCTTTTTCCAAGAATTGACATCTCCTGACAACTTGACCAAAATATGAAAGGCAATGTTTGATCATCTTTGTCTCTAAAGTAGATAGTCTGTACAAAAGGCAGGACTTTTCCCTCGGTATTGATAGATTCCAGTATTAACTTTTATTTCAGGAGTCAAAAACTTAACCATTTATGCCACCCATGTAATTCAAGTATAAATATTGTTATTAAGTTTTATCTTGTCATTTCTCCACTCATGGAGGGCTCTTATGATAAATTAGAACTTCACCGTGAAGTATTCCAATTTATAATTTTATTACAACAGATTGCCTGGTCTTTCTTTTTTGAATATGGTTGCTGGGTGGATCCAAACTTTCAAGTAGCAGTCTCACACTTAACTTTTGCCCCACCTGAGTTCCTTGTAATTTGCATATAGAAAGTTAGATATACTATTATTGATACATTTTAAAAAATAATTATTCTTTCCAAATTTCTTGCAAAATACATTGCTTAAATATACACATGCAAAAATAGCAAGGGAGCTCTGGTGGCTTAGTGGAAAAGAGTTTTTTATGCATTTCAAATCCCTCAGCTGTTACACTGAAGAAAGATCAGAAATCTCCTCCTGTGATATTTACTGTCTCTGATAACACACTGCAGGGTCAGTTATGGCTTGATTCACACACAACAGTTTGTAATAACAAACATGAGCATAGAATTGAGTGGTGAGATTGCACATGATTTCTACTTTGTTTTTTGCTACAAGATCAAATGGACAGGAACATACATTGACACTGTGCTTTTCTTACTATAATTCATGTGTGATTATTAAGGTACTACTAGAAACTGAATTAAAACACATTTATTTCTACACCAACTAATTCATGAGAAGTCAAATCATTGAGACCTAAATTATAAAAATCTAAAACACATTTTGTTGTTGAATACCATCAAATTGGAACTGACCCATACCTGACCCTCCAGTAAGTTTTCAGAAGTAGTTAATCCCAGGGGAGATTACTCATCCTTCTCCCATGGAGCAGATGATGGATTAAAACTGCATGCCTTTGAGATTGAGTACAGTTTCTTACCTAAGGCCACCATTAACTGAAAAGCTCTCTAAATCCAAAGCAATGTAAATCTGTATTGGATATAGTTTGAAGATTTTTTTTCCTGCTTGTTTAAATACATATCCAATTATTAAGAAAGAGATACCCCTTAATTCCAAGACCACTAATGAATTCTTACAATAATTTTAAGAACCATATATTGGGATAATTTTATGTTATAAAGATATGATAAAATTTTTAAAGGGTTCAATCCCTTTTGAAAAATATATTTCAAAATGTGTTACAGTATAAATAGTTTTACAACTATGGAGTATTACCTAGGAGTAGATGACATGAGGCATACTTAGATTTAAATTGAAATTGTTGATATTTGTAATGGGGGGGGAAATGAAGCAACTCTGTTTTGAATTATTCTAAATTACCAATCATTCCTGCCAGTCAGGTAATGACATTCTATCAGGGTTAATGGAAATTGAATGTAAATATCCATGAATAAAATTAAGGTTATACTGATATCCCAGTGACTCAGAGCCAAAGGGTTAGTGATATTTACCCTTATAAAAGACAAAAATGCTTACTTGAGCCCTAGGCTAATATCTAGACAAATTTTACAGTACTGGTTAATGGGTATGGTCAGAAAATAGCCTTGAATTCAGGAAAACAATTTAGTGGTTAGACTTTAGAGCTTTCGGAAGCAGTGTTGCATGCTATGTTATTTCTACACGACCACATTTTAAGTCAGTGTGCTCTCATAAAATCATCCCGTAGGGCAAGCAATTGAGAGTTTGTTTCAAAAAAATATATATTATAATTCTCACATTCAAAGTAAGTTATTGATAGAAGAAAGGTGAGAACTCTGATTTCCTTTTATTCTGCACCTACTTCTTCTGTCTTCTCATTTTCACCACAGTCTCCTGATTTGCTTAGATTTTTCAGTCTGTCTTCATATCACTAGGGTAAGGGTAGAGTGTATTTATAAACTTTTCATTTTCCTCTTTATTTAGTTTTCCCAACGCAGTTTGAAAACTGTTTCTTGTCAAGAAAATAGTGCTACTCTTTTAAGGAGTTCTTGTAGCCTAGTGGTAAGGAGCTGCTCTGCCATCCCAAAGGAACGCTGTTTGAATCCACTAGCTGCTCCATGCGAGAAAGGTGAGCAATCTACTCCCATGAAATTAAATTGCTTCTGAAAATCTGATCAGCTATGAATTGTTATTGACATGATAGTACTCGACTACTGTTTAGAAAAAATTGAAGTATTTGTCTTTCTTATTGAGTTGTTTTTTGTTTTGTTTTGTTTTTATTTTTTAAAAGCATATATTTTACTCTAAATCGCAGTCACAAGAAAGTTACAATACACAAAAACATTCTTTTTAAACTTTTATTTAGTCCTATCATATCTCTACCAAATTTCAGATCTTTTAAATTCCAAAACTCCTTAAATTTCAAGATAAGCTACCATAAACTGTCAGCACCTACCATTTGCAAATTTCAAGAACAATTTATTCTTCATGCTTCATTTGCAGCAAAACTTCACTGTGTTCTTGAGTTAACGATGCAGTTGTATTCCTTCTATTTCTTATCTCAAATGTTTGTTTAGCTTATCAATCATTTATTTTAACAGCAGTTTTGGTAAATGCGATGAATCAAGCACAACTAATAGCAACCCAATGAACAAAAGATCTGAACCCAGTTCTATGCTGCACCATCCTCACACTTCCTGAAACACAAGAGCCCATCCCAGCAGTCACCATATCAATCCACCTGATTGAGGGTCTTCCTCTCCTTTGCCAACCCCCCACCTTCCCAAGCATGTCCTTCTCCAAGGATTAGCACCACCTAGCAAAATGTTGAAAGTATGTGAGGAAAAGCCTCATCCTTCTTACCTCCAAAGAGTACTCTTGCTGCAACCTTTCTAAGAAATATATGTTTCTTCTCTTGGCCATCCAGGGATATGCAGTGCTTTTCTCCAGCATCACAGCTCAGAAGTATCAATTCTTTTACTGTCACCCTTATTTATTATCCAGCTTTCAAATGCATATCTAGTAATCAGAAGACTATGGCCTGAATAAGACACACCAAAGTCTTCAAACTGACATCATTACTCCTCAATAATTTGTAAAGGTCCTTAACTGTAGATTTTCCCTGTGCAATGTGTCTCCTTATTTCCTGAATGCTGGTACCAGTGATGTTAGTAGGTCCAAGCAAGATGAAGCTGTTTACCGTTTCAATCTCCTCTCCATCCATCATCACTCTGTCTATCAGTGTAGTGATAAGAATCTTTGTTTTCCTGACATTGAGATGCAATCCAAAATGAAAGCTGCATTCCTTGATCTTCTGCCCTCCTCACTTTCAGCAAGCAAGGTTTTTTCATCTGGGTAACACTGGTTATTGTTATATAAATGTGGCATCCTATACTGATTCCACATTCCTCTTCATAGAGTCCAGCTTCTTGATAAATTTGTTCAGCATAGAGATTGAATTGGTATGGAGAAAGAATACAATCCTGGAACATTCCCTTCCCAATTTCAAACCATGCAGTGCTCCTCTGCTCTGTTCATACAACAGCCTCCTGGTTCAGGTATAGATTCCACATGAGCACAATCAAGTGCCCTAGTATTCCTATTTTCTTGATGTCAGCCACAACTTGTCATGATCCACACAATCAAATGCCATTGCATAGCCAATAAAGCACAAATAGGCATTCTTCTGGTATTCTGAAAATTTCACAGTCCAAAACTGAGAAAAAATATAATCAGAATGTGTTAATGATAATTAGTGACTGGGATACAAAAATAGAAAACAGTGAAGAAGGAACAGTAGTTAGAAAATATGGACTTGGTGATAGAAATGTAGCTAGATATAGAATGATTGAATTTTGTATTTACAATTATTTATTCTTTGCAAATACTTTTTATAAAAGACACAAAAGATGACTTTACACATGGATCTCACCTGATGGGCTGCATATTAGTCAGATTGACTACATTTGTGTAAGAAATCATTGGAGAAGCTCAATATCAGCAATCAAAACCAGGTCAGGAAAAAAAAAGGTCAGGGGCAGACAATGGGTCAGATAATAAATTACTTATATGCAAGTTCAAATTGAGGCCGAAGAAAATGAATATAAGTCCACAGGAACCAAGACATGATCTTAAATCAATTCCAACTGAATGCCATGACTATTTTAAGAATAGGTTTGAAGTACTGAACACAAATGATCGAAGACCAGATGAGACATAGGATGATATCAAGGATATCATCCATCAAGAAAGCTAAAGATCATTAAAGCAGTTAATTAACCATTTTTTATTACAAGTTATTCACACCTTTATCTCTTTTGATACACTATATGTTTTTACTTGTTTCCTTGTCTGTTGTAAAATACTTAATGCAAAATAGTCTCTTAAATAGTGATTTTTTTTAAATTAGTGAAAAGAATGAACATATGAATTCTTTTTAGAAGGATTTCTTATTCTGATTAGAAATTAAGTAAACTAGGTTGTAATGTTGTTCTTGTTAGGTTTAATCCAGCCAAGTATTACTCGTAGAGAACTTATGAAAAACAGATATGAACACTGTCCTAAATTGTGCCATCCTCATCATCTTTGATATATTGCTGTGTGTTGTACAGTTGCCTGTGATACATAGCACACCCTATCTAATGCACGAAAGCCTTGAAACCTACCTTATGTTGAGCCAGTCACACTGACTAAGCCACACTTACCCCCGTTACCACAGTTACTATGTCAATACATCTTATCCTGGGTCTTTCTCTTCTTCACTATTCCTTCACCCTTCTGAGTATGATGTCCTTCTCCAACAACAAGTCACTCTTGGCCATGTGCCCAAAGTATGTGAGATGGAGCTTCAAAATCCTATTCTCCAAGGAGAAACTGTATTTAATTCTCTCCAAGTAAGACAAATTTATTTTCTTGGCATTCCATAGTATGTTCAAGACTCTTCTCTAGCACTACAACACAAAGACATTGATTCTTCTCCCGTTATTTTTAGTCACTGTCCAGCTCTCCGATGCGTTGCGAGTAGTTGTAAAGACCATGGCCTGGATCAGGCACACTTTAGTCTCTGGACTGACATTGTTTCTCAGTACTCTGGAGAGATCCCTGACAGCAGATTTCTCAAGTGTAATTCATCTTTTGATTTTCTGACTGCTGACGCCAAGAGTATGGATGGTGAAGTTAAACAAGTTTTAATTGTTAATGATGTCAATCTCTTCTCCATCTATCATAGTGCTGCCAGTTGGCCAAGTGATGAACCAGGAAGAAAAATCAGTTGTTAGAAGACATGGACTTGGCGAGAGAAATGAGGATGGGGTTAGAACAATAGAATTCTGCACAATGCTTTTATTAATTGTAAATACCTTTTATAAGAAATATAAATGCAAGCTATCCACATAGATTTCACCTGATGGTATGCACAGATATCATATAGATTGCATATGTGGAAGGCATAATTGGAGAAATCCAACATCAGCAGAGAATACTAAGCCATGAGCTGATTGCAGAACAGATCGTCAACTACTCACATGCAAGAAAAAATTAAAGCTAAAAAAGGTCAAACAAAATCCACAGGTATCAGCATTTCATCTTGAATCTATCTCATCTGAATTTAAAAACCAACTCAGAAACAGACTTGATGCCTTGAACACTAATGAAAGAACCAGATGAGCTGTGGGAGAATATCAAGAATATCACCCATGAGGAATGCAAAAAGTCATTACAAAGATGGAGGAAAAAGAAAAGACCAAAATGGATGTTAGAAGAGACTGTGAATATTGCACTAGAGTGCCAAGAAGTCAAAACAAAAGGCTTTTATTTTATTCAGAAGTTAAGGAGCTGAACAGAAGATTTCAAAGAGCAGCTCAGGAAGACCAAACAAAGTGTTACAATGAAATGTGCAAAAAGCTGGAGTTGGGAAATCACAAGGGAGGAACTTTTTTGGCATTTCTTAAACTAAAGGAACTAAAGAACAAATTCAAGCCTTGACTACAATATTTAAGGATGCTATGCCCAGAATATTGAGTGATCCTTGGTGATAAAAGCCTCCAAAAACTCAGTTGAGGATCAGACATTAGTTTGTTCATCCTCCAAAGACATGGGTTGAGTTGATAATCAGGTTTGCTTTCCAGTGGGACTGTCCCTCAAGATTCAGAGACAAGATAAAAACTGACCAAGAGGCAGACTAAAAAGCATTAGCTTCAGTTTATTGGGAAAGGAAAGCTTACTGACTAGGGGAGCAGTACTGTAAGGAAGCAGAGTTGTCTGACCAGAAAGAAGATTTTCTTTCTAAGGGTGGAAGGAAGTTGCAATCAACACCCTTATATAAACAATCCCAATACATATAGATGACAAAGATTGATGGAAAATTCTAACAATACTCATACTTAATACAATGCTTAGTCTATGGTAAAAACAAAACACAGAAAACACCCCTTGATCTGGATATAGTTTGGCAAGCTTGGCTTAAAACAGTAAGGGGGATGGCAGGCTTGCAGTCATTGCAAGAAAAACCAGAAAAACAAGTATCGTAGGAACTGAGCTGGCTTTAGCCATCATGGCAAATTTATGGGACTTCTTATATGCTTGGCAATTCACATAATGTGAAAAAGATACTTTGTATTGAAAAAGAAAAAAGAGCCAAATATCGTTAGAGCATATTTCTGGTAATGAAAGCAAAATACTACTCAGGCAATGGTTTTAAGTGTTTTTGATCTCCAGATGGGCACTACTAATGTGCTCACAAGCATTAAAAAATAATTATACCAAGTGAAATATCTCAGTAGCAAAAGGACAAATATTGCATGGTGCCACTGTTGTGAAATGGGATTGATGTCAGAGTTGGGGTAAGACTGAGAAAAACTGGATAAATTGTGTATACTGCACTGAAACAGATGAGGGAGTGAATAATTTAAAAGAGATTATGGTATTACGGTTATCACAAGAGTGCACAATTAAGGTTGCATAGTGGAATGTACTTGGGGCGGTGGGAGGGGTGCAGGGGGATTGTGTACCAGGGAAGGAGTGTTTCTTCTACTTTTGAAAGAGAGGAGCGAACTAGAGAACTGGGAGGGAGGAGGGGAGGGCTCTGCCGGGAAAGAAGTGCAGCAATGAATGAATGGAAATCCAAAATCTCTGTAAATGCTCACTAAAATTATTTTTTTAAAGGCATGTAATAATGTGAGTGTGTGTGTGTGTGTGTGTGTGTGCGCGCGCGCGTATAAAGGACAGAGAATCATTTAACAACAACTCCATCATCTACACAGAGATCACTCCATCTTTGATCTTGAATCTGTGATTCTAGCTTTGATAATTACCATAAGAATACTTGCATAGAACAATGAGGAAAATCTCACATGAATGAAGGAAGGACTTTTTATGATTATTCAGTTGAAGCTTGTGCTGATTCATAATCCCAGTTAGGCCTACTTAGATATTGATTATACTGTTATTTCTCACATTCGTAATTATTATGATACTAGTATAAAATGATAAACAGCTTCAATTTCATGTAGGGATGCTTGAAAAGTGGCATTGACTTTTTAATCATGTTTTGCATTTATATCAATTATGTTTTGCACTAACAAATTATTTCCAAATTAATATTCTGATATTTTCAATAATCATACTAAAATGTAAGTAATGAACCAACGAACATTAATGACCTCTCAAGAACCTAAAATGCCAAATAGGTAACTAAAACCTTGTCATTCTTAATATGTTTGTAATAGTATTATCATTGACAGATTCTTAATGCCTTTTAATCACTCTTTAGTTTCAAGTGAAGTTTATTCTTCTAGTGTTGTGGGGGAAAATAAAGTTCATGACAGAATTTCATTCCAAATCAGAGGGTATCTTTAATTACAAAGAAAGATAACTCTTTGAAAAATTAGAATAAAGGTATGTTAATATTATGATTATCTTACTTCAAGTGCATCTGTCTTGAAAATAAATATGCACGTATGTGTTTATACACTCATATATAAATGTATTGGCACATGCACACACACAAGAATATCTTTTACAGTTATAAGATGCTCTGATAATATGATGGTAATGCATTGTGTCAATAAGTGTTTCAGTAGATGGGAAAGATAACAGACCTTGAAGATCAACACATGAATTTTAATCTACATATTTCTATTTATAATATGTAATAGAGAAAGCTGAATATTTATATTACTATGGGTAATCAGAAGTGTTGTTGTTTAGAGGTGCCATCGAGTCAACTATGACTCATAGTGATCCCATCAACAAAAGATCTGAACCCTGTTCTAACCTTTGCATCCCTGCACTTCCTGAGATACAAGAGCCCATTGCAGTAGTTACAGTGTCAATTCACCTGGTTGAGGGTCTTCCTCTCTTTCACTGATCCCCCAATGTTCTCAGTATTATGTCCTCCAAGGAATAGCACCTCTTAGCAACATGCCCAAAGTATGTGAGGCAAAGCCTTATCATTCTTGCTTCCAAAAAGCACTCTGGCTGCACACCTCCAAGATATATCTGTTCATTTTCGTGGCCATCCAAGAGATGTTCAGTGCTCTTACCCAACAACCACAGCTCAAAGGCATCAATTATTTTTTCTGCAATCCTTATTCATTTTCCATCTTTCCGATGCATATCAAGTAATCAGAAAGACTATGGACTGAATCAGATTCATCTTAATCCTCAAACAGACATCTTTACTCCTCAATAATTTGAAGCGGTTCCTAACTGCAGATTTTCCCAGTGCAATATATCTATCTATTTGTTTCCTGACTGTTTGTATCAAGATTGCTAATTGTGGATCCAAGTAAGACAAAACTGTTGACAGTTTTAATCTCCTCTTCATCCCCAGATTTTACTTCTTAATGACTTGAAAAAAAGAAAAGAATCTTTAAATAACTATTTCTATTACTTATTCTCTCTCTGTATTTCTTAATAGCCTTGTTCATTCACCTCTGAGAAGAGATAGTACCAATAAATATTTCCTCATACAATTCTACATAAAAGTTAAATATAGTATTCACAAGATGTTTTAAAATCTTTGGTGAGAATATGTGTGTGTTTTTAAATAATCATTATTATTAAAACTATTCATATTAATTTGTCAATCTCAGAATTTTTATATAGAAAAGTGTGATATAGTTAAGTAAAATATCATGAATGTTATTTTGTTCTTATTGTCAGCATAACTAACTACTCTGCAATAATCCTTTCTCAGATTTATGCTCAAATTTACTGAAAGCTGTGAGATACTAATTCATTTTCTTTAGACATATTTGTTTTCAGGTAACAAATTTATGAAGAACTGAATTGTATATGATTTCAAAATATGCCAGAAGTAAGATAATTTAAATATTTTGCAAGACTTAGTCATGCAGATGACAGGTTATTGCTTTTTTGTGACAATAAAATGTGTGTCTGACTTGCCTCAAAGGTATCACTTTGTTGTATATTTGTTTATGTTGTCATCTTAGAAGGAGAGCATTTAAAATCCTTTTTCTGTATTTATTGTGTTGTCTTTCTGGTATCATCATGAAAACAATGGATTACTGAGAATTGGATAGGAATACTTTACACTTAGATTTGGTTTTAGCTATGTTAAAGTTGTATTAAACTCAATGGCATTTAATAGCAACAACAAATATTAAGTATTTCTGTTTCCCCTGGCATTGTTATGAGTCGAGACCAGCTGAATGGCACCTAAAACTAACAATAATATTTAATATGGACTTTTTCTTCCCTTTCAAACCTCAAATTTTAATGCAAAAGAATTTTCACTTAATTACTTAAAAAATAAAGGAAATACAGAGTTTATTTCCTAATTAAAGCATTAGTGAATACAGTTCATACGTGTTTATTTCACTTTTAAACATTTTTGTCATCATGTGATAAAGAGGTATGTACATCATAAGCATAACATTAAGGTATGTATTTTGGTTGGTTGTGTTGGTTTTCTAGTTAACTTAAGGGGAAAATAAAACGAACCTTTAAGTTTAATGGAACTTTTACACAGGGTTCTAGGCACTGAATGTCTGAACTACTTTTCCAGTTTTGACAGGAAGTTAGGTATTTGAAACTTAGAGTACCATTTTATTTCATTAAAGGATAACTTAGAGAAGGGACAAGAAAAATGGACATTTTAAAGGAAGAATTTCCTTTGCTTCTATTTCTAAATTGTTATTCTCTGTATATTTTATAGCTAGATGGGTAAACACAAAAGTTTATAAAATATCTTTTAGATATTGTTTAACAGAGTTTAGTAGAGTGGTTATGAGCTCAAACCAGGGCCTTAAATATAAAGATAGAAAAATAGGTATATATTTTATATACTTAGGTACTAGAGTTGGGGCTTTACTAATGCACCACCTTGTATTTGCAATTACTTAAATGATACCTGATTGCAACTAAGTTTTAGACATAAGAAAAATGCTATTAAGTGGCCAAAAGATATTTTTAAAACTATGTAAGATAAAAAATTCTAAAGCGTAATATATTACCTTCATGATGATTAAACTAGAGTTTGAGGCACATGAAACCATAAAAACTTTCAACGGTTATGTTAAATTAGTGCTCCAAAAGAACACCTACAGTGAAACAAAAACATACTCATACACCACTCACTACAGAACAGTTGCTTCTGACTAATGTTGTCATTTCGACTACAAATCATTGTGATCCTATGAAAAAGGGTTCTGAGCCCACCTCACCATCTCTGACATACTTGACCCCATTGCCACTGTCCCTGTGTCAGTTCATTTCATTGAGGGTCTTCCCTTCTTCCATTGACCTTCCACCTTTCTCCTTTAAAAAATGCCCGATATGTGAGATGGAGTTTCACCATCCTTGCCTCCAAGAGGCACCCTGATTTCACTTTCTTCAACATAGGCCTGCTAGTTCCCTTGCCAGTCCACAAAATGTTCAATACTCTCCTCCAGCAGCACAATTCAAAAACTATTGATTCTTCTCCTATTATCTTCAGTCATGTGGGATTCATAGCAACACATAGTTTAGCATATTTTCCTAATATTTAAATACTTATATTTTAAAAAATCCACCTGTCATCTGAAATATAAATGTAACTTCATAGTCTGTGTTTATTTTTCCCTGTATTATAACATGTGTAATTTCACTTTTGTTAAGTTTCCTTAGGAAGATTTCAAAAGACAGTTAGAGAAGACATAGCAAGGTATTATAATGAAATGTGGGAAATTCTACAGTTATAAAAGAAAAAAGAAGAACAGATTCAAGTGTTAAGATAGGAAGAACTGGAGAAAAAGTCAACCATCCAATATAAGTACTGAGTGTTTCTTTAGGCAAAATGTGTAATGATTCAGGAAGCATCAAAAGAAAATGGACAGACTACATCGACACAAGGCAACAAAAAGACTTGTTTGACATTCAGTCATTTTCAGGGTATAGCATATGATTAATAGCCAGTGGTACTGAAGGAAGAAATGGAGGCTACACTTAGGCATTAGCAAATATTTTCCAGATATTTACAGAATACTTATTGAGTTTGCCCCAAATATTTGTATCCTTATAGATGCTTGTCTATGGCAAGAAATTTGGAAGAGAGTGACCTGATCAATCAACTGGAAGATATCCATATTTGTGTCTACTCAGGAAAAAAAAAATAGGATGACTCAATATAATTCAGAAAATATAAAAAATATTATTAAATCACAGGTAAATAAAATCTTGCTTAAGATAATGGAAAAGTGGTTGGAACAGAACATAAACATGGATTGGTCAGAAATGGATCTGGATGTTAAAGAACATATGCAATGACAGTAGTCATTTCTGATGTGAAATGAATTTTAAATGAAATAAAATAATTTATAAAAGAAGAATATTTGTTTCTTACTGACTATACAGAGATATTTGACTCTGTACATCATAATAATTTAATGATAACATTGAAAATAATAGGAATTCCAAAATATTTCACTATGTTAATGTGGAATCTGTATATAAAGCAAAAAGCGATCATATGGATAGATCAAAAAGACACTTTTTTATTGATTAATGTGAGAATCACATTCAAATATACCTCTTAAACCTGTGTGTAAGTAATATGATAAAGCACACTAAATGAAGAATAATATAGGATCAGAGTTGGAAAAAGACTCGTCAATAACTTGTAACATGCAAATAACACAACATCACTTGTTGAAAGTAAAGAGAAATTGAACCACTTATTTAAGAAGATTAAAGACTACTATGACCTACATGGTCTCTACAACACACAAATGAAACTACTCACGCTAGACTAATAAACAATACAATTAAAGATAGTACATATATTAATAGAGGAAATTGACAGATACTCAAAATCATTATCTAAAAATATTTAAGTGGTCAAAGATTTAATTTTGCTGGAATTCATAATTGGCAGTCATTGGTGTAATATTTAAGAAATCAAATAGTACTGCAATAGAGAAAACTGTTCCAAGAATTTTTCAAAGTGCTAGAGGAAAGATGCTACATTAAAAACTATGAAATGTGGTTTGCCACTTGTTACTAGCCACACATCATTCTCTCCATGTATTAAGTCAATTACCTAGGTGCCTGCCTTAAGGATTTCTTAGTGTGTTCTGGACTGAGAGTACTAGACCACGGAACTGCTGCCTGGTGGATCAATAGATAGTGTCATGAGGGATGTAGAGGAGATTGGAACTGTCAACAGCTTCATTTTGTTTGGATTGACAACACCCTTGGTACATGCAGTCAGGAAATAAGCATACACCTTGCACTCCAAATTACTAAAAAGTAATGATGTCAGCTTGAGGACTAAGGTGTGTTTGATTCAGGTTATGGTCTTTCCAGTTACTAGTTATACATCCAAGACCTGGACAATGAATAAGAATGACAGAAAAAGAATTGATGCCTTTGAGTGGTGCTGTTGTAGAAGAACACTGAACATTCAACGGAAGGCCGAGAAAATGAATATATATGATTGGAGAGGGTACAGCCAGAGTGCTTTATCTCCATAAGAATGGTGAGGTTTCATTTCACATACGTTTGACATATTACTATGAGGTGCTATTCTTTGGAAAGGGACATTATGTTGAGAAGGGTGGAAGGTCGGCAAAGGAGAAGAAGACAATCAGGTGGCTTATAAGACGACTGCTGCAATGGGCTCTTGGGTGTCAGGAAGAGTGAGTATGGCACTGGACAGGATTTGGTTCAGAACTTTTGTTCAAAGGGTTGCTATGAGTCATACTTAACTCGATCACATCTACCAATAACAACAACAACAGCGATATTAATATTTGATAATATATATTTCAATGCAAAAACAATCAGAAATGACATGGAAAGTCACTACAAAATCCTTAAGGTATAAGAGCATAAGATGACATAATAATAATATATATTTATGCACCAAATGATAGAGCTTTAAAATATAAAAAACAAATTAAAAAAACTGGAAACGGAAATAGGTAACACAATAGTAGTTGGAGATTTCAATAAATCACTCTCAAGAAAAGGTAGAACTACCAGAAAGAAACTCAACAGAGATGCTGAAGAATTAAGCCACACAATAAATGAATACACTCTCAAAAAAAAATATATATATATACTAATACACCCTCAAAAAGCACAGAATAACTTCTTCTCCAATGCATAGATCATTCTGCATAATGTTGTTGTTGTTGTTGTTGTAATGTGCCGTGGTGTCACCAACGACTCATAGCGACCCTAT
>NW_006399915.1:80980-88149 GCF_000299155.1 Elephantulus edwardii
CTTCTAAACCCAGCCTAGACTTCTCTGATGATGTATGGGTCCAGTCGCTTTTGGATAATCTTCAGTAGAATCTTACTTGCATGTGAAATCAATGGTATTGTTCTATATTTTCCACATTCTTTTGTGTTACCCTTCTTCGGGATGGGAACAAATATAGACCTCTTCCAGTCAGTTGGCCAAGTGGTTGTTCTCCAGATTTCTTGGAACAACTTGTTGAGCACATCCAGGGCAGCATCCGTTAGTGGAAATATGTCAATTATTATACAATCTATGCCTGTGGCCTTATTTTTGCTATGCCTTTTAAAACAGCCTGTTGTTTCATGAAATTCTTCTGTGTCTGCCAATTCCTTTTGATTCAGTGACTCAGTATATTCTTTCCATCTTCTTTTAATGCTTCCTAGATAATTTAATATTCTGCCTAAAACATCCTTGCTTATAGGAACTTGAGGTTTGAATTTGCTCTTCAGATCCTTGAGCTTAAGAAATGCTGAGCGAGTTTGTCCCTTTTGATTTTCTGACTCCAACTCCTTTCACATTTCATTGTAATATTTTACTTTGTCATCTCTCACTGCCTTTTAAAATCTTCTATTCAGCTGTTTAGTATCTTGAATTCTTCCTTCCTCTTTGGTTTTTCTGTGCTCCAGTGCAATATCCAGAGTCTCTTCTGTTAACCATTTTGGTCTTTTCTTCCTCTTTTGTCTTTGCAATGGTCATTTACACTCTTCCTATATGATACCCTTGATACCCTCCCACAGCTCATGTGGTCTTTTCTCATTAGTGTTCAAGGTGAGTGACAGGATAGTATCCATATGCATACAAGGAAGGCCAGTGAATACCAATATCATTCAGATATATGCACCAACAATAAGGGCTAAGGAAGAGGAAATAGAAGATTTCTAACAACTTTTAAATCTTCTACCAACTGGAACTCAATCGAACATGCAGTCAATATGCATTGATAATAATGGGTGACTAGAGTGCAAAAGTTGGAAGAGAGGAAATTCATTAGTTGGAAAACCTGGACTCAGTCACAGAAATGAAGCTGGAGAGAGAATGATTGAATTTTGAACAATCAATGACTTATTCATTACAAATACGTTTTTTATGAGACATAAATTCAGGTTATATACATGGACTTAACCTAGTGGGATGCATAGGAATCAGATTGATTACATATGCAGAAAGAACCACTGGAAGAGCTCATAATCTGCTGTGAAAACTAGGCCAGGAGCTTACTGTGGAACAGACCATCAACTACGCATATACAAGTTCAAGCTGAAGCAGAGGAAAATTAAACTAAGTCCACAGGAACCAAAATAGAAGTTTGAGTCTATTCCACATGAATTTCAAAAATATATGAAAAGGCAACAACCTAAATTAAAAAAAAAGAGTTATATTATAGAGGGATATAGCCTGAAATTCACTTATAAAAACAATTATTAAATGAGACAAGTAAAGCAGTTGGTAGCTAATAAACTGAGTTTTCTTTAGTTCTTGCCCTTCACAGGTAAACACAGTATGGTGATGATTATATCAATGCGGGTTCTTTGGCTGTATGTAAGCAGTAGGAACTGAACTTGGGATCATTTAAATTAACAGCTTGTCTACTGGGAGGTTAAGTGGAGATTCACCAAAACCAAGGAAAAAATAATGAACCAGTTGACCTGGATTCAACTTTGACTCCTGGTGACGCTACATGTTCCATAGAGTTTCATAGCTAGTCTCCCACCAGGATTTTTTTCTAAAGTGACACTGCATGGAATCAAACCTCTAACCTTTCAGTAAGCAGTTGAGTACTGTAGGTATTTTCATCACCCCAAGATTCCAGAGCTTAAAGAAGGTTGAAGAAACTACCTTAGGCACATTGGTGGAGTGGGGATGGAACATATGGCTATGTACACTGGTGGTAATGCCATGACATAGATGATGTTATTGGCTTCATTGAATTGTACAATTGAAAATTGTTGTATTGACAAAGGCTGTGTTATCTATATTTTTACAATAATAAAAATAAAATGTGCTGAACTCTCTAGAAAAAAAAATATATGAAAAGGCATGAAAAATTGATGTGATTTTCTAACCCAACATCTCAAACAACTTGAAAAAGAACAGATAGATAACCCAACACTCTCTAAAAAAGCCTTTAAATTATAAAATTAGGACAGAAATAAAATAGAAAATTTAAAAAATAACAATTGAAACCACCAAAGAAACCAGAAGTTGGTTTTTCAAGACGTTCAGTAAAATCGACAAATTACTAGCAAATGTAACAAACAAAGAGAAATAAAAGACACAAATAATACAAATAAGAGATGAAATGGGCAATATCACAACAGAACCAATTAAAATAAAAAGGTTAACTATGAAAAATTATATTAAAACAAATATGAAAACATAGAGGCAATGGACAAATACATAGAAACTCACAACCTACTTAAACTGACGTAGACTCAATTGAACTCCTGAACAGAACAATTACAAAAGAAGAAATTAAAAAGGTAATAAAACAACCTCCAACAACAACTACAAAGTTCTCGACCAGATGGATTTACAAGTTAGTATTACCAAACATTCATAGAATTGTCAACAATTCCACATAAAGTATTTCAGAAAATAGAATAAGATGGAATTCTCTCAAACTCATTCTATGAAACAAACATATCCTTGATACCAAAGTCAGGTGAAGACACCACCAAAATAGAAAATTAAAGGCCATTATCTATCACGAACATATATGCAAAAAATCCTGGTCAATAGAATCCAATGATGCATCAAAACAATAATTCACCATGACCAAGTGGGATTCATAATAGGTGTGCAAGGAAGGTTCAACATAAGAGAAATTGTTAGTGTAATTCATCACATTAACAAAGCAAAGAACAAGACCACATCATTCTATCACTTGATTCAGAAAATGCCTTTTACAAAATTCAATACACTTTCCTGATTAAAACACTCAATAAAATAGGAAAAGAGAGAAATTTACTCAATAGAGTAAATAGTATATACACAAACTCAAGAGCCAACATTATTCTCAATGGAGAGAGATTAAAGATATTCCTTTGAGAACAGGAACTAGGAAAGGATGAGCACTATCATCTCTCATATTCAATATTGTAAAGGAAGTCTTAGTTGTAGCAATAAAACAAGAGAAGAAAATAAGAAATATCTTAATTGGCAAAGTGGAGGTAAAATTATCTCTATATGCAGATGATATGACAGTATACTTAGAAACTCCTAAAGACTCAACAAGAAAACTACTGGACATGGTTGACCAGTTCAGCAAAGTGGAAAGATACACGATCAACATACAAAAATAAATTGGATTTCTATACAGTGACAAAGAAAATGCAGAACTGGAGCTAAGAATAGCAATGCCCTTCACAATAGCTAACCACAATATTAAGTACTTGTGGGTAAGTATTACCAGAAGTGCAAAGAAATTTTTCTGGAATGACTAAAAGAATACAGAACTGGAGCTAAGAAAAACAGTAGCCATATCAACAACTAGTCATAAGATTAAACACTTTGGAGTAAATCTAACTAGAAACACAAAGTACCCATTCAAAGAAAATTACAAACATTACTACAAGAAACAAAAGGAGACTAACTCAAAGTGGATTAAGGATCTGGAAGTAAAACCAAGAATGATAAAATTCATCAAAGAAAAGTTTGGAAAAACTCTAGAAGTCCTAACCAACAACATGAATAGTCTCCTAAACATTCTGAAAAACCTACAACCAGGAGAGAATAAAACAGATGAATGGGGCCTTTTAAGAAGCAAATCATTATGCACATCAAATAATCTTTTCGAACAGGTTAAAAAAGAAAGCCACAGACAGGGAAAAATATTTGATAACAACATGACTTGTTGCTGTTGTTGTTATGTGCCTTTGAGTCTCTTGCAACTGATAGAGATCCTACGTACAACAGCTGTAAACTCTGCTCTGTCCTGTGCCAATTGCACTGTCTCTGACACTCCCATCCCAGTTACCCAAGTCACTGAATCAATCCACCTCATAGAGGGCCTTCCCCTCCAGCACTGTCCCTCCACCCTACCAAGCATGATGTCCTTCTCCAAGGAGCAGTCTCTTCTCACAAGGTGTCCAAAGTATGTAAGACAGAGCCTCAGAACCCTTGCCTCCAAGGAGCCGCCCAGTTTAACCCTTTCCAGGTTGAATCTGTTTGTTTTCTTAGCGGTCCATGGTATATTAAATACTCTTCTCCAGCACCACAGTTCAAAGGCATCAATTTTCCTTCTATCCTCCTTGGTCATTGTCCAACTCTCTGATGCATAACAAGTGATTTCAATGACCATGGCATGTATCAAAAGCACCTTAGTCTCCAGAGAGACACCATTGCTCTTCAGTACTTTGGAGAGGTCCCTAACAGCACACTTCCCCATGGCAATGCACCTGTTAATTTCCTGGCTACTGGTGCCAAGAGTGTTGAGCCAAGCAAACTAAAGCTGTGAACAATCTCAATCTCGTCACCATCCATCCTGATGCTGCCAATTGATCCAGTGGTGAGAACTTTTGTTTTCTTGACGTTGAGCCTCAATCCATATTGAAGGCTGCAGTCCTTGACACTCTGCAGCAGGTGCTTCAGGTCCTCCTCAGTTTCAGCAAGCAGGGTTGTGTCATCTGCATAACACAGATTGTTGATAAACTGTCCACCAATCTTGACCCCACATTTCTCCTCATAGAGCCCAGTCTCTTGGACTTATATCTAAAATTTATAGAATATACCAGCACCACAAAAAGATAAAGGTAAACAACCCAATTGCAAAATGGACATAGTATATGAACTGCACCAAAGAAGACATTCATATGGCAAAGAAACACGAGAAGAAAACTTTGAAATCCTTAGTTCTAAGTGATGCAAATCAAAATAGCTATGAGATATCATCACTGTTGGTGAGAGTGTAAAATTGTGCAACCACTCTGGAAGTCAGTATGATGCTTTCTCAAAAGGTTGAAAATAGAAATACTATTTGATCCAGCAATTATGCCACTGGAAATATACCCTAAGGAAATCACAATTGTAACTTAAACAAATACATGCACAGCTATGCTTATTGATGTGTTGTTCACTATAACAAAGAGATGGACACCCATCAACAAAGAAATAGAGAAGCTGTGGTATATTCACACAATGAAATACTATGCAGCACTGAAAAACAAGGAACTAATAAAATATTATACAGAAAGAATGACACTTGAGGACATAATGCTGAGTGAAATTTCTCAGTTACAAAAGGAAAAATACTGCATAATGCCACTGTTATAAAACAAGACTGATGTAGAGTTGGGAGTAAACTAAGAAAAGAGGAGATAAATAATGTGCACTGCATTAAAACAGAAGAGGGATAAAACTGTTTAAAAAGAATATATGATTAGGTACTATTTTCATGAAAAGAGTCCAGAATAATACCTGCATAGCAAAATGGACTGGGGGAGGTTGGATATTGTACAACAATGAAAGATTTTTTTTTTCCAAAGGAAAGGAGAACTGGAGGGTGGGTAGTGAGGAAAATGTACAACAATGAATGGAAATTCAAATTCTCTAAACATTTGTTATTATCTCAATTAAATTAAAAAATTAAATAAAACCCAAAACCAAAGTGAAGAAGTGTGATATTTTAAATTGTTTCATATGTATGTGAAATTTTAGTAGTAACTAAGGAACAGTGCAAGAGAAGAAGACACTTGATTATATGGTGTGACACAGTAAATAGGTAATGAAAGGAGGTGTTAGAGACCATAAATTTGGCTCAGGATAGAGTTAAGGTTCAGAGCTATAGAGCATAGAGTCACTATAAGCAGCAGTTAACATCACGTAACAAACAACAATAAAATGAAGGGTGAAGGAGAACTGATGCCTTTGAATTATTTTGTTGGCAAAGAATATGCAATATACCATGAACTGACAAAAGAACAAACAAATTTGTCTTGAAAGAAGTGTTGCCAGAATGGGGAGATGTTGGCTTAAATGGGAAGATGTTCAGACACCTTCTTACTTAGTGTGGGTATGTTAACGGGAAGGGAAAATTCTCAGAAAAGGGCCTTATTCTTGGTAAGGTAGTGATAAGAGAAAAGAATAAGACTTTTCAAGAGCTATATTGGCAGCAGCTGCAACAAAAATATTAAGCACAACATACTGGGAGTACAAAATGGGACAAGGTATTTTAATTTATTGTTTTCCTAATGCATATTTCCTCCCCACACTTTCCTTCATTGAGATTATGTTGCATACAGTCATTTCCATACATTGTGTTTTCTAAAATTAACCACCATTGCACTTTAAAAGTCCCCATTTGGTCTTTCTCATTTTCTTTACCTCTTCTCTCCACTCACCAAATTATTCAATGCTATAATTTCTCCCTATCCATACACATCCCTCTGTTTCCACCCTTATACTCTACTGTACATAGGATTGCTACAAGTTGGGCCCAGCTCAGTAGGACTAAAAACAAAATCAGAAGTGTCTTGTGATTAGTTGTCATTGTTTGATTCAATATGATTAATTATTTTGTTTTCAGAAAGAATTGACTGCTTGAGATAGAACTCTTAATGATTCCTTCCTTTAGTCATACAATCGTAGAAAGATGTCATGAAAATTTAATGGTTAATCATAACTAATACGAAAGCTGTCCTATAAAGCTTTCTTGTCTTAAAATAGATAGTGAGTGTATGAAACACTAGCTATTTTCCCTCTATAAATCACTCACATCTCACAGTGTTTAACAGGGAGACGTTTAGAATATTCTGACTAAAGAAGTTAGAAAGCATGGCGATTCTAAACCGATATAGCAACAAGATTATTGCCTTCACATGAATTATGATTGTGATGTGTGTATATACTTCAGCTATATTTACCTTTGGGGAACAGAAGTCTGAGTTGATATTTTCTAGTTGAACATGATTGATTTATTGAAAGAGACATGGTAGGTAAAAGTGATTGTAAAGGAATTTCATAGAAACATAGAATAGAAAGTCAAAGATAAGGAAAGCAAGATTAGTGCTCTTAAAAGGGGAGCTCTGGTGGCCTAGTAAGTGGTAAGAAACGACTTCAATTCAAATATAAAGATGTTTTAATCTATCAACTGTTCCATGTGAGAAGGAAATTTAATCTCTCCCATGTGATTAAATGTATATGTATATATATAT
>NW_006399915.1:88319-104433 GCF_000299155.1 Elephantulus edwardii
ATTTTTTAAAAAAATATTTACTTATTGCTTTTTTGAACTAGTATTATACAATTTAAAATTGGAAAAAATATTACTTCATTTATTTTTGACCGAAAAATTATTCAAAATGTAGTTTACAAGTAGAAGTAGAATAAGTACTTGACATTAGAAAGGGTGGTAGTGGATCAACAAGTAACTTTGCAAGAAAAATACACTTGGCTGTAGGTTTCCATAACAATTACAGTCTATGAAAGCCTGTGGAAAAGTTCTATTTTGTTTTTTAGGAATCACTAAAGTAGAACTCAATTCAATGGCACACAACAAAATATTCTAATTTAAACTCATAATCCACTACTCTGTAGTAAAATTGTTTGGATTTCTATAAATATCTTTACAAATACAGAAACACCAATTAGCAACCACATTATAAATGGAGAAGTTTAAAGTTGTCCAGAATTTCATTTTAAAAATAAAAAAAAGAATTTCATTTTGCTTGTATTTATAAATTCTCATGGGGAAATAATCATAAAATCAAAGGATTTTTTAAAACATCTTTAAAGTATATTGATCCAGGCCACAGTATTTTCAATTACTTCATTTGTGCATGAATATTCTGCAAAACTATTAAGAGGACTATAGGAGATATGATGCCATTGAATTATTGTATTGTGGAAGAATATTAAACATACCATCCAAGGACTGCCAAAGTACCTGGAACACCATTAAGAAGTAAGAATGAGTATATTCCAAGTAGTAGAATAGCTGGGTCATATGGAATTTCTATGTTCAGCTTTTTGAGGAAAAAAGAAACTGCCTTCCCAAAATGGTTGCACCATTTTACAATCCTACCAACAATGTACAAGAGATCTTTTCTCATCACATCCTCTCCAGCATCTATTACTTGCTGTCCTATTAAACTCAGCCACTCTTACTGGAGTGAGATACGACCTCATTGTGGTTTTGATTTGCATCTCTCTTTTTGCCAGTGATTTGGAGCATTTCTTCATGTGTCTGTTTGCCCTTCGAAAATCTTCCTCTGTGAAAATTCTTTCCATGTCTTTTGCACATTTTGTAATTGGGTTATCAGTATTTTTCTTGTGGAGGCCCCAGAGTATTCTATAACCTTTTATTATAAGACTCTTGTCTGAGATGGAATTACCGAATACTTGTCCCATTATGTAGGTTTTCTTTTCACCCTGTTGGAAAAAGTTTTTGATGAGCATAGAGGTTTCATCTTCAGAATGACTGAGAATATGAGAACTGAGGTACAAACTGAGATTTGTACACAAATGTTCATAACCGCATTATTCACCATTTAAAGAACATGGAAACAACCCAAATATCCAACCACAAACAAATGGATTGAGAAATTATGGTACATTCACACAATAGAATATTACACAGTACGCAGGAGCAATAACTTTGTAAATTATTACCTAATTTGGGAGGGACTGGAGAGTATTATTCTGAGTGAACTAACTCAGTCACTTAAGGATAAATATTATAGTATAATGTAGGATAAGTATAAGGATCCAGGAGCAGTGGGAGAAGCTGGAAGCAAAAGGATATGGATGTGCAGGGGGAAAGGGGGATTAATCTTTGGGTTGTACAATTTGATGGATGAGGGGGTGAGGGAAATTGAAATAATTTGTTCAAATTTATATTTGAATTTTGTAAATAAATGAGTAGAAAAAATAAAAATAAAAAAAGAAGTGAGGATGGGAGACTATTTCATATGCTCTGAACACATTATAGGGAGGGGACGGTTTCTGAATAAAGGATATCATGCTTGGTGCAGTTGTTGTTATTTTTAGGTGCCATTGAGTCAAATTTGACTCATGGCCACTGATTAACAAATCTGAACCCTGTCCTATCCTGTACCATCCTCCCCCTCTCTAACACACTCTAACCCATTGTTGCAATCACTGTGTCAATACACCTGGTTGGGGGTCTTCCTCTTTTTCACTGACTCTCCATCTTTTCTATCATGATATCTGGTTCCAGGAATACCTTATCCTACCAATATATCCAAAGATTGAGAGAGGAATATTTGCCATCTTTGCCTCTAAGGAGCAATCTGGTTTCACTTTTTCCATGATATGTCTGTTCATGGTTTTGGCAGTCCATAGGATACTCTAACACCGCAACTAAAAGTATCAATACTTTTTCTGTCATTCTTATTCATTATCTAGCTCTAGGTGCATAACATGTGATTTAAAAATCATGGCTTGAATCAGATGAACCTTAATTTTCAAACTGGCATTTTTTTTGAGATCTCTGACAGCTGACTAGGCCAAAGCATTATTATCTCCTGGTCTTCTAGGTGCTGGTACAAAGGGATTTGATTGTGGATCAAAGTAAGATGATATTATTGACAGATTTAATTCTTTCTCCATGTATGACAGCATCTCCATGATGCTGTCTATTGGTCCAATGGTAAGGACATTTGTTTTATTAATATTGAGATGTAATCCATATTAAAGGCTTTAATCTTGCTTTTTTAAAAAAAAAAATTATGGTCATTCATGTACATTTTCCCCCACTCTCTCATCCTACCCAACAAACTCTTCTTCTCCATGATTTCCTCCCTCCTCACTCCAAGCCCCTTGCCTCCTCCTTTTCTGTCTTTAGTTTTTGATCTTCTACAGCAAACACTTGAAATCTTTGTTACTTTCAATAAGCAAGTTATGACATCTGCATAATGTAGGTTATTGTTCAGTTGTCCTCCAATTCTGATGCTACATTTTTCTTCTTAGCATAGAGTATGACAAATTATTTGCTCAAAATCTAGATTGAAAATGTCTGGAGAAAGAATACAATCCTGATGCACACCTTTTCTGATTTTAAACTATACAGTGTTCTGTTCAGACAACAGTTCCTTGATCTAGGTATAGATTTCATATGAAGCAGGATTGACCATCCAGGCAGAGGCTTTTGAAAACCCTATGAACAACAGAAATTCCATGTATTTATATTATTAAAGATTAGAGCTCAGATGGTGCACAAAAGGTCAGCAAAAATGGATACAACCATCAATAATCAGATAGATTGAAACAGTAACTAAAATAATTGGCTCAAACATAACAAAAACTGCATTTCTGGCACAGGACCCCATAGTGTTTAGTTCATGGGATACTATGAATAAAAGTGATTCTACAAAACCAAACAACAGCAATCATATCTTTCCAGAGAAATTATTAGTATTGATGATTAATCTTTTCTATATTTTTCACAGTTATTTAGTCATATATCCTGATCACTTCTGACTTTGGGAAACAACACTAAATATATTTCTAAAAATTGTTATAAGTCAGAACTTTTTCGCTTTTATATCAATTAATTTCAATTACAAGAAACATTGCATTTTCAGAAATACTTAATTTTCATGAAAAAATAAAATTTCTGTTTGATTCATTAACATGAAATGACATCTGATAAAATTTCTTTAAAAAATAGACTTATCATTTAATTACACAATTTATATTAAAAAAAAGAGTAGTAGCAATTACTATATTTACTGTTGTACCAAAATATGTCACAGCTTTAACTAGAATGCTTCAAAATACTAAATGTCCTTGACAGGAAAACATAATAAAGGACTTTTTCAGAGAAAGTACATGAAGAATATCTATTTTTTAACCCCTATTATCTTATCCTCCTTGTCCTGTGATCTTTCTCCCTAGGCACATATTATTGTTATGTACTTGTATTATTGATTAGGCTAACAACTGAGTACTGTCTTGGTGTTATTGTTTACTCCATAAGCGTATTGATTGTTTGGCTGTAAGTTGAGCCTCAGTGGTGTGTTTGGTTCAAAAGATCAAATGCTTATTGAGCACATAATGTTTTAGGACTCTAGGGTTCATAATAAGAGAGACTGGTTCTAACTATGTAATAGATAATTGGAAAACAAAGTTGGAAACCACTTGAGCATCAGAAATTTTTTAACATATTATATGTTCTTTAGTTCATTCAAACTCATGGCAACTCTTTAGGACTGAGTTACCCCATATGGTTTCTTAGATTATTATTCTTACAGGAGCAGATTTTTGGGTCTGTTTTACTAAGGACTGACTAGTGGGTTTGAACTTCTGTTCTTTTGCTAAGAAGTTCAGAGCTTAAATGAGGGGAAAGGGCCTAGAAGGCCTAGGTGAAGGTAGAGCTCATGATGATTCGGAACCTGACATGTTACAAGATAAATTCAGTGAGATCTCAAGCTCTGAAGTTTTCTTTACTATATAACATCATGTACCTCATTTCAATGGCAAAATGAAAAAAAAAAAATAGAAAGTTTCGAAAAATTTCACATACCACCTACAAGAAGGAGAGAACATAATAGATGAATGAGACCTCTAAGAATCAATTTCACAAACTGAGCAAAAATATTTGGTAATGACATGTCGGATAAGAGATTCATAGGTAAAATTTGTAGAATACACCAGCACCTCAACGAGAAAAAGGTAAACAATCCAGTCAGAAAACAGACACAGGATGTGAATTGATACCTAATCAAAAAAGATATTCAGACGACAAACACATTAAAAATGTTCAAAATCCGTAGCTATCAGAGAGATGCAAATAAAAACAACTATGAGATATCATCTCTCCCTGGTAACAATACCAAAGTTCAACAGAGCAGCATAAAATAATATTGGAGAGATTGTGGAGAATTGGAACTCTTTTTTCACTTCTGGGAGTAGTATAAAACAGTGCAAACATTACATAAAGCAGTTTGGTGCATTCTCAAAATTTGGAAATAGAAATACCATTTGACTCAGCAATGCAATAACTAGGAAACCCTAAAGAAGCCATAACCACCATCCAAACAGATATATGCATACCCATGTTTATTACTGTGTATTTATAATAGCAAAGAGATGGAAGCAACCCAAGTGCCCTTCAACAAATGATTGGATAAAAAACTATAGTATACAATGGAATACTACACAGAACTGAAAAATAAGGCACTCATAAAATATTACACAACATCAGGGCCCTGGAAGATATTATACTGAGTGAAATATCTCACTCACAAAAGGACAAATACTGCATAGCACCACTGTTATAAAGTAGGCCTCACATAGGAAGTTGGGAGGAGAATAGAATAAGAGTGGATAGATAGTATTTATTGCACTGGAATAGATGAATGAAAGAACTGTTTACAAGGAATATGTGATTAGGCATTATATGAATGACAACAGCCAGAAGAAGAGGAAGACCCAAAACCAGATGGGTTGACATGGTGACTGCTGCAATGGGCTTTAGTAAAAGAGAAAATGTGAGGATGGCGCAGGATGGAGCAGATCTTTTATTCATAGGGTCACTATGAATTGTACTTGATTCAACGGTACACAACAACAACCACCACAAAAACAATAAAAACAACAACATTGCAAAAAAGGATGTTGAAGGGGGATATAGGTAATAGTGCAACAATGAGTAAGTATTTTTAAAAAATGTGAACTGGAGGGGGAGGAAGGGAGGGAGGGGATAAAATGTGCAATGATGAATGAATGAATGAATGAATGAATGAAAGAATGAAAATCTAACTTCTCTGTAAACTTTCATTAAAATCACAATTAAAATTTTATTTAAAGAACAATTTCTTCTTAATGAAAATATAAATTATTTTTATCATTCATTTGTAGCAAATATAAATAACTCAACTCTAGCATCAAAAAAAGGACACTTTCACACACCCATGTTTGAATAAACTGATGGCAAAATTAAAGCTCAGCTAAAAATCCCGTTCTAAATTTTTCAATGTCTAACATTGTTTAACATACCTCTATTGAATTTCTGAAGCTGTAAATATCTTTAGGAGACTGCCTGTACAAAAAAGTAGCTGTTAAGATAAATTACATAGTTAATGGTAGCTCATGTACCAGACAAAGCCACTGGATTTCCTTGCAATGGACAACAGTTATTAATATAATTTAAATAAAAAGTGAACTATATTTAATTAAATATACTTAAATATTACTAAAAAAATGAAAACAAAATAATAATGAGAATAGCTTTGAGAAAATTTTTCTCATTAAGATTCCTTTTTTTTTTACAGAATCCCACAGGGTCCTCCATAAGAAAAAGATGGATTAAAAAAAATTACAAAGTGGCGCTCCAATGATAGACCCTCCCAGAAGAGCTGTGGGTGAGCATTAACATTACTGGTAAGTATATTCATTTTCACCTGGACACAGAGCCTACTAATTGGTCCTAAAAGCCTTCTGAGGTCCCAACTCTTCTCACTATTTCTTAGTTGTTGGAATGGACAGAAAACCTCATAAGCAGTTCCTTACTTTACCTCTACTTGCATTCAAACTTCCGAGTTGTAAAACAACCCAGTGGTAGATGGAATTTGCTCCAGGACTTAAGAACCATAAATGACATAGCTAAGCCTCTACAACTTGTGGTTCCTAACCTCTACACTATAATAGACAAAGTGCTATTCTATAGGTCTTTTATTGTAAGAACCACCTTCCCTCTGGAACTTGATTTGTGCCACTATTAGAACCTCTACTCGGAATATTATTGCTTTTTAATTTTTGACTCATGTACTTTTAACTTGTTAGTTAAATTTGTGTCTTCTAGGCTGCAACTCTTCCATGATACATCTTCAAGGATATGAACATGTATGGCTAAGCACAATTGATAACAGTGCATCTAAATTCCAAAAATCAATCTCCATAATAGTCTATGTGTTTCCTACTGCCAAAGGGGCCTTTTAGAGTAGTGAGAGAAGATCTTCACCCTGAAACCTACAGAGTCCCTTTTCAGCAGGAAGTAGCTAAGAGAATACACAATTCCCTTTTCCTTATGAATCAGGGTGAAGTCTCTCTCAGGGAGGAGTGATAGGGAATGGCAAAGGACACACTGACAAAAGAGATTAATCAGAACTGGCTTTGACAAGCACTGTGGCAATTGGACAATTAAAACAGACATTCGGGGGGGGGGTGGTGAAGAATGAACTGGGGAGGAGGGTATAGAAAACAGTGCAACAATGAATGAATGAAAACCCAAAATCTATGTAAATGTTCACTAAAACTAATAAAATTTAATAATAATTTTAAAAAAACTTACAAAGTGGACAAAAGACATGGGAAAGATTTTCAGAGGAAGATATTGGATGGCCAACAAACACACAAAAAAATGCTCAAAATCACTGGCAATAAGAGAAATACAAATCAAAACCACAATTAGACACCATTTCATTCCAGTAGCAGTGGCAAAGTTTAACAGGACAGCAAGAAATAAATGTTGGAGAGGAGGTGGCAAGATAAGAACTCTTATATACTGTAGGTAAGATTATAAAATTGTAAAATTGTACAATCATTCTAGAAGACAGTTTAGTGTTTCCTCATAAAGCTTAACATAGAAATTCCACAGATACTCCACTGCTTGCAATATGCCCTGAGAAAATGAGAACTAAGGCACAAATCAAGATTTGTACACCAATGTTCACAGCAGTGTTAGTCAGCATCAAAAGAACATGGAAACAGTCCAAATGTCCAATCACAATCAAATGGCAAATATTGTAAACGACCATTATTGTAGAATGTATGAAAACCCAAGGCAGAGAGAGGGGAGCGGAGGAGTAAGGGTAGGCGGGAGAATGGGGAGTATGTTAATCATAACGTCACACACTTTGATGGGAAGAGGGTGGGGTGTGTAAAGGAATGGAAAGGATCGGGTGTGAAAAACGATGTGTATGAAATTTGTAAGTAAACCAGAATAAAATAAAAATTTTCTTTTAAAAAAGATTCCTTTATTTTTATACCTGTTAGAATATCTCTGATGAGAGAATTAGTATCCCATATTCAAAGAACATTAGTTGAGAATCAGAAGGTTTTGTTCTAGGTTTATGATAGTTTTAGTTTATTAACTAGTAGAATGGTGTCATTGTCTTGATGCAAGCATGAAGTATCAATATATTCTCAACATTTACATAAATCTTATCACTAAAAATTAATCTTTTTTGATGCTTTATGTATTAAAATTTCAGAAATCTATTGTTTACTTAGGTAATTAACAAAGAAGCTATCCAAATAGAATGTTATAATTCACTTGAGAATTTTCTGTTCCCCTAGTCAGACTTCTCCATCTGTCACAAATGAGAAAATATTGAGACTGTCAATGAGTACATCTTACTTAGATATACAATCCACTTGGTACTAGAGATCAGGAGACTAGTTGCATTGGAAAAATCTGTGGTCAGGAACCTCTCCACGTTATTGGGTAGTAATGTCAATTTGAAGACTAAGATAAACCTGATTCTGATTCTAATCTTTTCAGTCATTTGCTATGCATCTGAGAGCTGGAAAATGACTAAAAATAACAGAAAGAGTATTGATACCTTTAGACTGTGATGTTGCAGAAGATGTTGAAGGATTGCCAGAAAATGTCCATATATATTTCATAGAAGGTGCTTCCTGAGCACTTATGAAGGTGAAGGGACAACAAATCAGGTGATTTGAAACAGTCACTGAAGCAATGGGCTTGGATGTCACAGGGTTCAGATATGTTATTTATGGGATCACTATAAGTTGTACTTGACTTGATGGCACCTAACAAAGACAAGAAGTCAGGCTTAGTGAGCTCTGGTGGCATACTTCATAAGCTATTATTTTGTTAATTAAAAGGCTGTGTCTCCACTTTGGAATGTACCAATGGAAGACTCATCAACAACCTGTGATATGCAGATGACACAACCTTGCTTGCTGAAACTGAAGAAGTCCTGAAGTGTTTGTTGTGGAGGGTCAAGGACTATAGTCTTCAATACGGATTGAAGCTTAACATCAAGATGACAAAGATCCTCACCACTGGGCCAATTGACAGTATCATGATAGATAGACAAGATATTGAGGGAAGAATATGTTCTTGAAAATGATGTATTTGGATTTTGTAAATAAATTAGTATAAAAATAAAGTTAACTTGAGGAAAGGGAAGGGAGGGGGATGGGGTAAAATGTGCAGCAATGGATGAATGAAAATCTGAATTTCCTGTAAATTTTTGTTAAAATCACAAATAAAATAAAATACTTTCTTTAAAACAAACACACACACATCCTGCCCCCAACCAACCAATTACAGCTTACTTGGCTCCCCAATCAACACTCTTAACACCACTAGTTAGGAAATCAAAAGACAAATTACACTGTGAAAATCTGCTGTCAGGGACCTCTCCAGAGTGCTGAAGAGAAACAATGTCAGTCTAGAGACTAAAGTGTGCTTAATCCAGGCCACAGTCTTCGCAATTCCTTGCTATACATCAGAAAGCTGGACAATGACTAAAGATGACAGAATAATAGATGTCTTTGTGCTGGAAAAGAGCATTGAACATACCATGGACTGCCAAAAGATAAACAGGTATGTCATGAAGAGGGTGAAACCAAGTTTCTTTCTGTAGGCAAGGATTTGGAAGCTCCATCTCATATACTTTGAATACGTGCCAGCAAGGGACTATTTCTTGGAGAAGCACATCATATTTAGATGGATAGAGGGGCAGCACAGGAGAGTAACACCCCAGATTAAATGGATTGACACAGTATCTGGGGATGGGGATGTTAATGTCAGGGAAACTGGCTCAGGATAGGGCAGGCTTCAGAGTTGTTGTACATAAGGTTTCAATGAGTGGCAGGTGATTCAACTGCACCTAATAACAGTAACAGTGGTTTCTCAGGAAAAGACAAATCTCCTCACTTGATTATTTACAGCCTTAGAATTTCCATAGAGGGTCGCTATGGGTTGGAACTATTCAGTGGCTGTAGTGTCTCTGTCATTTCTTGTTTATTAATAATACTCAAGCGTTAATTGGTTTGTTGTTGCTGCCAAGTGCTGTTGACTAGAGTACAACTTATAGTGATCCTATGAACAATGAACTGAAACTATGTCCTATTTTGCATTATTTTTATCATCCTTCACACCCTTGAACACATTGTTGCAGAAACTGTACTAATCCATCTTATTAAGGGTCTCTTTTCTTTCACTGATCCTATACACTTTCAAAACATGATATTGTTAGCTTTTATTAGCAATATGCTACAAGTATGTGAGACAAAGCTAAGCCATCCTTGCCTCTAGGGAACACTATGATTGCACTTTCTCCAACTCACCACTATTCGTTATTTGCATGGGGTATTTAGTATTCATCCACAATATTACAATTCAAAAGTATCAATTCTTCTACAGTCCTTATTTATTGTCCAGTTCTCATATGCATCACAGGTGATTAGAAAGATTATATATCTTGAATTAGGTACATTTTAGACTTTAAATTGTCATTATTGCCTTTCATGACTTTGGAGAGGTCCCTCACAGCAGATTTTCCCAATACTATATGTCTCCTGACCAGCTTGCTCCTTGGAGGAAAGGATTCTGAAGTTTTTTCTGACATACTTTGGGCATGTTGCAAGGAGGGACCAGTTTTTGGAGAGAGACATCATGCTTGGCAGGGTGGAGGGTCAGCACAAGAGAGGAAGACCCTCAGTGAGATGGATTGATTCAGTGAGTGTGGTAATGGGGGTAGGTGTGTCCAAGACAATACGATTGACACAGGATAGAGCAGGGTTTAGGGCTGTTGTACGTAAGGTTGCTATGAGTCTCAAATGACTCTACGGCACATAACAACAACATCATGATGTTACCTATTGGCCCAATGGTGAGGATTTTTATTTTCTTGATACTGAGATCTAACCATCTTGAAAGCAGTGGTTCTTGATCCTCTTAAGTAAGCATCTCAGTTCTACTTGCTTTCAATAAGCTAGTTTTGTTGTTGTTGCTACTGTGTACCAAGTCAGAGCCTACCACAGTTGACCTTCCAGCAGGTTTTCAGAAGCTATTAATCACACAGGAGGAAATTGTTCATCCTTCTCCCATGTAGCAGCTGGAGGATTTGAACTGAGTGACTTTAGGATAGAAGCACAGCGTCTAACCACTAGGCACACCAGGCTCCGTTTCTGTGATTGCTAATTAGGAGATTAGGAGACTAAGAACTCTGGTGATTTTGCGTGTAAGGAGTTGCATTGCCAACACAAATGCAGGTGGCTCAAATCCACCAGCTGTTCTATAGGAGAAAGATGACCAGTCTAGAGCCATGTAATTTACACACTTTGAAAATCTGTTTCAAAGATCTGATAGGAGTTGATTCTCACTCAACGAGAATGAGTGCATGTTAATTTGAAGAAAGATTCCCTGTACTTTTACTGACCTTCCTATCAGGAGTCCCATTTGCTAATATTTATTCCAGGATATTGTTCTTGCTTACACAGTTTTCTCTTAATGTTCTGCTGTTCCATGGTTAATGAGAATCAGCTCACTGACAATTTAGACATTGTCTTCTTTGCCACAGTACTAGCAATTCTGTCAATGCAAACAGATTGCAAATTAGTCCACTTGTTCCCAAGCACATCTGTACATTTTATTGCTTAAGAAACAATCTAGTACACATGTGTGCTTTTCAGTTAATTAAATGGCAGACAGAGTTTTCGAACTAAGCACAATAAGACTACCAAGATTTTTCCAGGTTAGCTAACCTGATAACTTTTGCTAAGAAACATTGTAGGCCTAAATCATTGACTTATCAATGTACAAAATATATTGAGAAGCAGAAATAGAATGCTTTCAGAAGTTTTTTTACTTAAAATATAGCCTGGAATCCTGTGAACCAAAATGTGATGAAGTCATTCTTCAAGGATCAGACATAAAGGAGCAAATATAGTGATTCTTGCTTTTAGATGCCAACAAACCTCCAAGTCTAGTAATCATTCTTTCAGTGTTTTCATTAAATAATGTGTCTTTCAGAGAACTTGATAATTAGTTTTCTTTTCTTGGCCCCTAAGCACTTTATCAGCTAAAATATATGTGGAAGCATTATTTAAATTGTGTTCAGTCTATATTTAGGTACCAAGAGGGGACCTTAGAAACCACCTAGTATCTATTATTCTTTGGGTTGCTCTGTAATTTCATTGACCGGTTTTGAAAATTTCCAAAAATGATAAAAAATGAGCTTTATGATTACAATGAAGACTGGGTAACAATAAATATCCTTAGGGACATTTATTGCTGCTGCTAGGTCAAGATTATTCCTCTCTGGTGGTCCAATTCCACCAGAAATTCAGCAAGAAAATATGGATAATAATCTTCTATGTAATTTACAACCTCATAAATTCAGTGTAAGGTCAGATTATGAGTTTGTTCTAACTCAACACCCTTGAATGTGAAGATTTTTAGTTTGGTTGTTTTTGTTTCTTTGGTTGGATTTTTATGATGCTCTTTGCACTTATTTGTATTTGTGTAACATATTTTTTAATTAATTTTAATGAAAGTTTACAGAACCTTTGAATTTCTATTCATTCATTGTTGCACTTTTTTCCCTAACCACCTCCCCCTCCCCTTTCAGGCTTCTCTTTGGAAAAGAAAAAGGAAAAAAAAAATTCTTTCATTGTTATAATATCCCTCCCCCCAAGTCTACTCCACCATGCAGCCTTCATTCTAGACTCCTGTCATGACAATAATACCTAATCATATATCCCTTTTAAGTAATTCTTTCCCTCATCTGTCTCAATGAAGTGTACATTATTTAATCCCTCTTTCTCAGTATCCCCCAATCCCTATGTCAGTCCTCTTTTATAAGAGTGGCATAATGCAGTGTCTTTTTATGACTGAGATATTTCACTAAGCCTAATGTCCTTCAGGGTCACCCATTTTGTATGGTATTTCATGAGTTTCTTGTTTTACAATGCAGCATAGTATTCCATTGTGTGAATATACCACAGCTTCTCAATCCAGTCATTTGTTGATGGGCACTTGTTTCCAACTCTTTGCTATTGTGAACAAAACAGCAATAAAAATGGGTGTGGGCATATCTGCTTGGGTGGCAGGCAGTTCTGGTTTCTTTAGAGTATATTCCCAGTACTGGAATTTCTGGGTCAAATGGTATTTCTATTTGCAACTTTTTGAAAAATCAACAAACTGCCTTCCATAGTGGTTGTACCATTTTCCACTCCCACCAACAGAGAATAATAGTTCCAGTTTCTCTACAACCTCACCAGCATTTGCTGTTTGCAGCTCTGTTGAATTTTGCTATTGCTACTGGAGTGAGATAATATCTAATAGTTGTTTTGATTTGCATCTCTCTTAGATCTGGGGATTTTGAACATTTCTTCATGTGCTTGTTTGCCATCTGAATGTCTTCTTTGGTGAAGTGTCTGTTCATATCCTATGCCCATTTTTCAATTGTTTTTTTTTTACCTTTATCTTGTTATGGTGCTCGAGTATATTATAAAATCTAGATATAAGCTCCTTATCTGACATGTATTACCAAATATTTTTTCCAATTCTGTGGCTTCCCTTTTTACCCTGTTGAAGAAGTTTTTAGAAGTGCATAGAGATTTGATTCTTTAAAGGTCCCATTCATCTATTTTATCTTCTCCTGGTTGTAGAATTTTCAGGATGCTTAGAAGACTGTTCATGTTGTGAATTAGGACTTCTAAAGTTCTTTCAAGCTTTTCTTTAATGAAGTTTATAGTCCTTGGTTTTAGTCATCGGTCCATGATCCACTTCAAGTTGCTTTTTGGTGTGGAGTGAGGTATGGATCTTGCTTGAGTTTTCTGCAGATACTTTTCCAATTTTGCCAGCACCGTTTATTAAAAAGGCTGTTGTTTACCCACTTAATTGATTTCTTCTCCTTGCCAAAAATCAGTTGACCACAGGTAGATGGGCTGATATCTGGATTCTCAATTCTATTCCATTGAGCTATGTGTCTGTCATTGTACCGGTACCATGCTGTCTTGACCACCATGGCAGTGTAGCAGGATTTGAAAAAAGGGAGATGCCTCCTACCTTGTTTCTCTTTTTAAGGAGTGTTTGCTTATTAGGGGCTTTGCCTTTTCCATTTAATTGAAGAATGGAATTGGTATTTGTATTGGAATTGCACTGAACGTGTAAATTGTCTTTGGTATTATTGTCATTTTCACAATATTGAGTCTTCCTATTCATGAGCAAGGGATATTGTTCCACTTCTCCAGGTCTCTTTTGTTTCTTGTAGCAATGTTTTGTAATTTTCTTTGAATAGCTCCTTTGTGCTTCTGGTTAGATTTACTCCCAGGCATTTACTCTTGTGATGAGCTATTGTGAATGGTATTGTTTTTCTTTGCTCCAGTTATATATTCTCTTTGTTATTGTAGAGAAATGCAACTGATTTTAGTATGCTGATCTTTTATCCTGCCACTTTGCTAAATTGGTCAACTAGGTCCACTAGTTTTCTTGCCAAGTCTTTAGGGTTTCTAACTACACTACCATATAATCTGCATAGAGGGATAATTATATCTCCTCTTTCGCAATTTAGATACTTATTTTCTTTCTTGTCTTATTGCTATCGCTAAGACGTCTAATACGGTATTGAATAACAGAGGTTATAGTGGGCATCCTTGCCTATTTCCTGTTCTCAAAGAGAATGCCTTTAATTTCTCTCCATTGAGAACACTGGTGGCTCTCAGGATTGCATATATACTTTTCACTATGTAGAAGAAATTCCCCTCTAATCCTATTTTGTTGAGTGTTTTAATCAGGAAAGAGTTTTGGATTTTGCCAAAGGCCTTTTCTGCATCAGTTGATAGGATCATGTGGTTCTTATTCTCTGCTTTGTTAATATGATGAATTACATTGTTTTTTCTTATGTTGAACCATCCTTGCATACCTGTTTTGAATCCCATTTGGTCATGGTGAATTATTATTTTTATCATTTGATTCTATCGGGCAGGATTTTATTCAGGATTTTTGCATCTAGTAACATAATTTTTTTGTAGTCCAAGTAGATTTTTCATAATATTGGTCAACGTTCAGGTAAGTTGTTCATAGGTTTGTATACTGTTTGTAAATTGCAGTTGACTCAATGGTACCTAACAACAAGAACAAATTATATTACATTCGGTTGTTAATATTAGGTATTATAGCAAACTACACTAAATAACAGACCTGATCTTTGTCCTCAAGATCTGTGATTTGATTCAACCTATTGTTTTAGTCCTTTTGCTATACATGTTCATTCCCTGTTGACATTGTCATATTAGACAGAGAAGAGAGTCAAATTGTTAACAGCTTCTGCTTGTTCAGCTGCCACAATCAAAAGTCTTGGCACCAGCATCAGGAAATCAAAAGGTGAACCATATTTGGAACATCTACTGTTAGGGACTTCTCCAGAGTATTAAAGAATAATTACCTCAGTCTGAGACTAAGGTGTGCCTGATGTAGGACATGGTCTTCATGATTACTTGTTATGCATTGAAAACTGACCAATGATGACAGAAGAAGAATTGATGCCTTGAAGCTGTGGTGTGAGATATAACGTTAAACATTCTATGGATGGCCAAGAGAACTAACAGTTCTGTCCTAGAGTGGGTGAAACCACGTTGTTCCTTGGGAGCAATGATTTTAAAACTCAATCTCACTTACTTTGTACATTTTACCTGGAGAGACCAGTTCTTGAAAGAGGATATCATTCTTGAATAATTTGAGGTACATCACAGGAGAGGAAGACCTCTGATGAACTAGATTGACACAGTAACTGGGATAATGGATGTATGTCTGTCAGAAAAAAAAAATGAGATTGTTTCAGGATACAACAGGGATTAGAGTTAGAGCAATTGTACATAGGGTTGATATGAGTCACAGGTGATTTGATGGCACATTACAGCAACAACAAATCAGTCTGTATGTTGAACAAATTATTTAAGAAGCTGGACTGTCCGAACAAGAATGTAGTATCAGGATTGGAGGATGACACATCAATAATCATCACTATGCAGATGAAACCACATTAAATAAGAGACACATAAGAAAAGGAGATAAATACCAACTCAAATAAAAGGCTGGAAATACATATATACCAAACAAATGACATCCACAAACAATCAAAGTGGCAATACTAACCTCTGAGCAAATAGACTTCAGAATGAAACTCACCATAATAGATAAGAAAGGGCACCGTATCATGATTAAAGATATAAAAGTTCAAGAAGACATTTTTGTTTTTAAAATTATTTTCTTTTGCATTGGTTTTGTCACAGAGTACATTGCGTTTCACACTGTTCTTCTTATGTGTTTCATGCAATCATTCCCATGCATATGTTTTTTTTTT
>NW_006399915.1:122998-131983 GCF_000299155.1 Elephantulus edwardii
TATATTCAATACTCTCCTCCAGCACCACAGCTCAAAGGCATAAATTCTTCTTCTATCCTCCCTAGTCATTGTCCAACTCTCTAATGCATAACAAGTTGTTGCAAAGACCATGACCTGTATCAGAAGCTCCTCAGTCTCCAGAGTGACACCATTCCTCTTCAGTACTTTGGAGAGGTCCCTAACAGCAGACTTTCCCATTTCAATACATCTTTTAATTTCATGACTGCTGGTGCCAAGTGTGTTGACTGTGGAGTCAAGCAAACTAAGCTGTGAATAATCTCAATCTCTTCACCATCTATCTTGATGCTGCTAATTGGTCCAGTGGTGAGAACCTTTGTCTTCTTGATATTGAGACTCAGTCCAATTTGAAGGAATGCAGCCTTCAGGTAAAGTAGCTGGATATAATTCCCTCAGTGGAGGCAAATTATCAGGGTTTCTGACACCACACATATCTAAAATAATAACAAAAAGGGTACTTTCATCTCAAAGATATTTGGTCTTTTGGGATTTTTTTTTAACTTCTTAGGATAGTAGAATTTTACTACTTCCAAGACCAATTTCTTTATTTTTCTGTCAGTCCCTGTTATGTTCACATCTTTGTCAACACTACAATTCAAAGACGTTGATGCTCCTCAACCTGCCTTCTTATTTTGTCCAGTTTACATATGCATATAAGGCTTCAATGATCTTAACTGTAAATCTAAGTAATAATGATGTTACTTATTGGCCAAGTTGTGAGGATATTTGTTTCCTTTATATTGTATAACCCATACTTCAGGTGATTGTCTTTAATATTCATAGATATATCCTTCAAGTCTTCTTTATTTTCGGTAAACAAAATGTCATTTACAAATCACAAAATTTTAAAAAGTCTTCCCCCCACTTAATGCCTCATTATTCTTCAGGTAGTACAACTTTTCAGATTATATATATATGTAGTGTAGAGATTAAATATAGTGAGATAATACAACACTGATGTACATCTTTACTGTGAACTGTTATTAAGGGTGTAATTGTTGTTGTTATGTGCCAAGTCACTTGAAATTCATAGTGACCCTACATGCAACAGATCTGAACCTTTTCCTATCTTGAGTAATTTCCACTGACTCTGACACACCTAATTCCCTTGCCATGTCAGCCTCCTTCTGCTGGGTTCTTCTTCTCCTGCACTGGTCCTCCATCCTTCCAAACATGATGTCCATCTTTAAAGACTGGACCCTCCTAACCACATGTGAGATGGAACTTCAAAATCCTTGCCTCCAAAGAAAAGCTTGATTTTACTCTCTATAAGACAGATCACTTGTTCTACTATTGATACATGGTTTACTCTTCTCTAGCACCACAACTTAAAGGCTTAATTCTTCTGTTACTCTTAGTCATTGTACAGCTCTCTGATGCATAGCATGTAATTGCAAAACCATAGTTTGGATCAGGCATGTCTTAAGCCTCTCGACTGATATTGCCTTTCATTCTCGAGAGGTCCTGACAGCAAATTTTCCTTATGTAATTTGATTTTTTACTTCCTAAGTCCTGGTGCCAAGAATGTTGATTATGGAGCCGAGCAAGCTGAAATTGCTAACAACCTCAAGCTCTTCTCCATCTGTCATGGTGCTAACAATTGGCCCCATAATGAGAATATTTGTCTTCCTGATGTTAAGTTTCAATTTGAAGACTACAATCCTTGACCTTCTGTATCAAATGTTTCACGTCCTCCTTGGTTTTGGCAAGTCAGGTTGTATCATCTGCATAATTCAGGTTGTTGATGAGTCTTCCTCCAAAGCTGATGCCACACACTGCTCCTCATAGAATCCAGCCTGTCAAATGTTCTGTTTTGCATATAGATTGAAAGCATATGAAGACAGGATGCTTCCTTGATACACTCTTTTTCTAATTTGGAACCATGTAGTATTTCCTTCTTCTGGTCTGATTACTGCTTCCTGGTCCACATATAGGTTTTGCATGGGCATAACCAAGTGTTCTGGGATTCCCATTCTTCTCAAGGTTAGCCACAATTTGTTGTGATCTACACAGTTAAATGCCTTTGTAAAGTCAATGAAGCACAAATAGACATTCCTTGGGTACTCTTTGCTTTCAATCAAGATCCACCTGACATTGACAGTAATGTTTATTAGACTGCATTAAGATTATTATATGCTTGCTATTGCCATGTGCATTAGAACTGGAACTGACCTATGGCTGACCTACTAGTGGAGTTGCAGAGGCAGAAAATCACACGGGAAGAGATTACTCATCCCTCTCCAACAAAACATCTAATGGATTTGAACCATATGCTTTTGAGATTTCAATGCAGAATAAATCTATTGTCTGTCTATCTATCTATCTATCTATCTATCTATCTATCTATCTATCTATCCTCCAATAAGTACTATCATGATAGATAGAGAAAAGACTAAGATTGTTATCACCTTGCTTAGATCCACAAGCAACATTCTTGGCACCAGTACTCAGGAAATCAAAAGAAGAGTTGCACTGGGAAAATTTATTTTCAAGGATCTCTCCAGAGTACTGACTCTATACTGTCTTTGAAATAATAAAATTTTCGATAGTTTAAAAAATAAATTTTCCTAATAATTGCAAAGAAAATTATCAAGCCTAGAGATTAGGGTGGAGCTGGTCTAGGCTGTGATGTTCTCAATTGTTTTTTATGTATCTGAGAGCTGAACAAAAAAATGACAGAAGAAAAATTGATTCTTTTGTGTTGTGGTGCTAACGAAGAGTATTGAACATACCATCAACTACCAATAACAAATATGTCCATCATGGATATGGTAAAACCAGTTTGTTTCTTGTAGGCAAGGATTTTGAAGCTTCATCTCATATACTTTGGGTATATTGCCAGAAAAGACGAGTCCTTGGAGAAGGACGTCAATGTTTGGGTGGGTGGATGAGACAGATTGACATAGTAACAGTGTCAATTGGGTCTGGTGTGTTGGAAACACTGATATTGGCACAGGACAGGGCAAGGTTCAAATTCATTATTCATAGGGTCACAGCATGTCATAGCTGGCTGAATGACACATAACAACAATGATATATATGCTTATATTAAAAATATATGAATTAAAAAGAAAAATTACTACTTGAAAATATGGGATTCTACATATGAAGACTGAAGCAGTATTCATATAAAATTATTTGAACAAAACATGTTATTTTAATTATTTATTAAAATAGTCATATATGGTAGATTAAAGATATTTTTACATTTTAGGGGTGTCATTTGTGTATAGAAAGGAAGAAAACTGAATGCAGAAGTCTTTATCAGCCAATTTTCTTAGAAGTATTCTGTCACAGAGAGGCAAAATAACTTTGACTACATGTCTAATGCTCAATTTTAATTGGTTTTCATGTAGGTGTTCTTCTTAGAACCATTTGCTTTGTTCAGTCAGATTCTATTACATATTAAGACTTCCCACACTAGATCATAACACTTCTAAATTTTATCTCTGAAAGAAATGGGGATAAATATAAATTACTAATTAAGGACATATATAAATCCTTTGAAGTATCAAGAAAGATGTTCTTGTTTGTGGTTGATGTCTGTAATTTTACAGCCGAGTTAGAATGCCTTAAGGATTGCAGCATTGGTAAAACTTCAGTCATTTGTGGATGAGATCAGGCCAAGTGAAGAGAGTGACTGCTGTGACTAAGCAATTTACATTTTTCGTATATTTCTGAAACAGAGCTGCTCAATAGTGTGTGTTTTCATATTACTCTAGCTACTTGATTTCATATCATTCAATTTTATATACACATGTATTTTTTTAAAAAAACAACTAATAAACCCTATTTTTAATCCTCAGGAATCTTGGCAACACAGCATGCTATATTTTGGGCTGTTAAGGAAAAGTAGAGAGCTTTGGTGGCTAACTGGTAAGAAGCTGCACTGCGTTTCCAAAGGTGTGCAGTTCAAATCCACCAGCTACTCTCTGGGAGAAATTAGAGCAATCTCTTTCTGTGTGATTAACCGACTCTGAAAACGCAAAACAGGGTCAGCCATGAGTCAGTTTTCACTCAATGATACACAACAACCATAATAATAAAAAGGGGGTTGGTTTTAATCTGCTATAGGGTTCTACAGAAGAAAGATGGACTGTTTCCTTCTGTTAAGATCGACAGCTTCAAAAAATTGATGGAACGTTGCCACAAGTCAGTATCAAATTAACAGCACCGTTCTTAATCTTTTTTTACAAAAATTTCATTTGTAAATGTAAAGTTTATTCTGAACAAAACACTATTAAAAACACTTTACACAAAGAAGTCCTTCTGTCATGAATTAACACAGTTAGGGCAACTCTATTGCTCTATGTATGTCCCAGAACCCCCATAAAAGGAAAAAGAAGAAAAAAACCAAAACGAAACAACCCCACACTTTACAAATGTAATTAAATCCCTTGGCACACTTTTAAATAGTATTACTGTTATTCACATTTTCATTTGAGGAAAATTAACAAAGTCAGATAGCCGACAAAGTGGAGTCCTCTTTTTCCAGAATATCTGCTTTCGGCTCCATACCATGCTACTTCTACTGACAGCTGCCTTCCAATTGGTTTCAGAATCTTTAAATAGTATCATAGGATACTGTCCATTTTTTCTCTTTGAACAAACTTGTGGACTCAGACTGCCAAAGAAGTACTGCCTTTGAGTTAACAGCACACTTGTCTACAAATAAATCCACTATTGATCACTTTAGTAAAGTTAGTTACCATCTTTGTCTATAAAAAAGTATTTAAAAATAAAATCTGAGATTATAGATTATCAATTCATAAGGTTTGCACTACTTATATTTTTTTCAGAGCAAAATCGAGTCCATCTTCCCAATCTGTCTTATTCTAGAAACTTGTCTAAGACTTACACCCATGCATAATCCAGCTGGTATTTAAGCTAAGTTGGTATAGCTACTAGCACCATAGTAAGACATGAATCATCACAGTATAACAAACTAAGAGACTAAGATACACAACAAATGTTTATAAAAACAATAGTCAAGAAATGATATTACATTGCATAGAGCATATTTGCTGCAAGAAATTTTGTTAAAGTGTTCAAACTTTGAGAACAAAGATATAATTTTGATAACAAATATTTTTATGAATCACTTAATAAATATACACATAATGGACATTGGAAAAGAAGACTGAAAATTGTTTGGTGCATCTGAATTACGGTGTTGGTGAAGAATATTGACTATAACTGTTGGGACTCAAAAACTCATTGTTGGTGAATTGGAACCATCTTGTAGCCGACTCTCTCTAAATTGGCTTTCTGAGTTTATAAATCTTATGGAAATAGATTGCCTACTTTTTGCCATGAAGCCACTGTTAGATTTGAACCTCCACCAAGGTGCCTTTGGGCTACGGGCACAATATTCTATGGAGTATACCACAAGTGTTAACTCTGCCTCAAAGAATTATGAGGCACCTCAGGATCTCCTGCCCTATGATGGGACCACCCGTCTGGCAGAGGCATGGCCAGCACCCCACCTGACATCTGCAACCTGACTGAGGTACTCACGTGTGACTATCCAAAAGCCAACCCCTCCAGGTGTGAGCTGTACAGCTGCAACTTGAGTGAGGTCCCTGCAAGTCCCCACAGGGGTAGGTAGCCCAGCCAGGTAAAAGCAGGACATCTGCAAACTGAATTAGTTCCTTGTGCTGGTACCTGCATATCCCAACCTGGGCAGGTAGCCCCACTGGGCATGAGGGGGAAAGTTGCAAACTGAATGAGGTCCTGGCATGTGCCTATCTGGAAGCTAGCCCCGGTGGCCACCAGCAGGACATTTGTACATGAATGAGGTCCCTGCACATCCACACTCAGGCAGGAAAACACCCTCGCCAGGCATGAGTGGGACAGCTACAAACTGAGTGAGGTCTTCCCGTGTGCCCACCTGGACAGCTAGTCCCACCAGACATGAGCCATACAGCTGCGGCTGCAGCCTGAGTAAGGTCCCCATTTGTGGCATCTGAGCATATGCTCATCCGGCATATGCCTGTGCTGTGCCTGCCCCACCTGTTCCCTCCTCCCCCTCAGCATCTCCTCATGTTCAGTCAACTACTTGCCTTTAATCCAGAGCATCTTGGTCTGACTTAGCTATAACAATTATCCAGAAGAGGAGGTGACTTTCACAGGCTGTGAATGGACACCTGCTTTGGTTCAGAAATCCAGAAAGGAACACAGGCAACATAACTGCTATACCCTCATCTGTAGCAATGATTTCAGATCAAGAACCTATCATCACCTCAGGCATGAAAAACACTACCCCAGCATCATTATGAAAGAAATCGGACACCTCACAAGCTACACAAGCACAAAGAAAAATGTTATCCAAAAAAAAGTGACACAATACCAATGGATTTCCTGAAGCCAGAAAGTCTGACAGAATGTTCTGACACAGAATTTAAAGAACAATGATTGAATATTTTCAGTGGTTGAAAGACAAATTTGAAGAATTACAGGAAACCACAAGCAAAAGTCAGGAGGATCTTAAAAAAATCCAAAACAATACAGATCAAAAAAAATAATAACGAGGCATTAGAGAATCTGGAGAAACAAGAAACCATGATCCAAAATATGAGGTCCAATGTTTCAGATGCTGTTAACATGATGGAGGGACATATGAACAGAGTGGAAGAAATGGAATTAGTGAAATAGAAGATAGAATCGTCAACACTGATATGCTAGAGAAAAAATCAGAATCAAAAAGGAAGTAAAAAGAAGAAAACCTAAGAATAAAGTGAGACGCCATCAAAAGAAATAACATGTGCATCATTGGAATCCCAGAAGAGGAAGAAGCAAATAAATGAAGCAAAAAAGTTGTGGAAGAATTACTGTAAGAAAACTTCCCAGGCATAATGAAGAATGAGAGAATATATATTCAAGAAGCTGAGTGAACACCATGTAGAAGAGACCCCAAAAGAAAACACCAACACATATCATAGTTAAATTTGCCAGAATCAAAGATAAGGAGAGAATTCTGAAAGCCGCAAGAGAGAAACAAAGTGTAGTCTATAAGGGAGAGCAGATAAGACAAAGTGCTGATTACTTAGCAGAAACCATGTGAGCAAGAAGACAGTGGAATGACATAATGACATATATTGAACACTCAAAGAACACAATTGTCAACAAAGAATATTGTACCCAGTGAAGTTGTCCATAAAATATGGAGAGATCAAGACAGTCCCAGAAAAACAGAACCTAAAGGAGTTTGTAAAAACAAGACCAGCATTGCAGGAAACACTGAGAGATATCCTTTTTACAGAAGTGCCACAGAATGCAGGATGGACCAAAGTAACTAACAACAATACCAAAAAGAACTCAACACAATGATATCAATAAAACCATGCCTCTCAATAATAACACTGACTGTGAATGATTTAAATCCACCACTGAAGAGAAAAAGAGTAGCAGATTGGATAAAAAAAACCCCAAAATCCATCAATATGCTGTCTACAAGAGACACACCTAAAGATTGAGGGTAAAGAATGACAAATAATATAAAGGGGGTATATATCAAGCAAATGGCAACCAGAAAAAAGCAAGACTAGTGATATTAATCTCTGATAAAATAAATTTCAATGCAAAAAAAATCACAAAGGACAAAGATCATCACTACATAATGTTTAAATGGTCAATAGAACATGAGGAAATTACAGTAATAAATATCTATGCACCAAATGATAGTCCTGTTTGGTCTGACATAATTTGGACATGTTGCAAGGAAGGACCAGTCCTTGGAGAGGTGCATCATTCTTGAAAGAGTGAAGGGGCAGAGCAAGAGGGGAATAAATATGAGGTGGATTTATTCAGTGACTGGGGTAATCAGATGGATATGTTAGAGATAGTGAGATTGACACCGGAGAGAACAGGGTTAAGGGCTGTTGTATATAGGGTCGCTATGAGTTGCAAGTGACTGAAAAAAATATGAAAGCCTAGAGGAAATGTGAAAATACTTAGAAATTCAGGATCTACCTAAACTGAAACAAACCTAAATTGAACACCTGAACAGACCCATTACAAAAGTACTAAAACAACTTCCAGCAAAACCCCCCCTGGATTAAATATTTTTACAAGTTATTTTTATCAAACATTTAGAGAAGAACTGTCAATAATTCTACATAACCTATTTCAGAAAATAGAAAAAGATGGAATTCTCTGACTCATTCTATGAAGCAAACATATCTTTGATAACAAAGCCAGGTAATAACTCTACCAAATTGGAAAACTATAGGCCAATATCTCTCATGAATATAGAAAAACCCTGAATAAAATCCTGGCCAATATTATCCAATGATAGATCAAAAATTAATTCATCATGGCCAAGTGAGATTCATAATAGATATGCAAAGATGGTTCAACATAAGAAAAATATCAATGTAATTCACCACACTAACAAAGCAAAGAACAAAAACCACCTGATCCTATCAATTGATGCAGAAAAGGCCATTGACAAAACCCAACACCCTTTCCTGATAAAACACTCAACAAAATAGGATTAGAGGGGCATTTCTTAAACATAGTGAAAACGTATGTATGCAAATCCGAGAGCCAACATTGTTCTCAATGGAGAGAGATTAAAGGCATTCCCCTTGGGAAAAGGAACCAGGCAAGGATGCCCACTATCACCTCTCTTATTCAATATGGTATTGGAAGTCTTAGCAATAGTAATAAGACAAGAGAAGGAAATGAGAAGTATCCAAATTGGCAAACAGGAGGCAAAGTTATCTCTCTATGCAGAAAATATGATAATACACTTAGAAAACCATGAAAACTCAGCAAGAAAACTACTGGACATAAATGACCAATTCAGCAAAGTGGCAGGATACAAGACCAACATACAAAAATCAATTAGATTTCCTTACAGTGATGAAGAAAATATAGAACTGGAGATTTGAAAAACAATACCCTTCACAATAGCTAATCAGAAGATTAAATACTTGGGAGTAAATCTAACCAGAAACACAAAGG
>NW_006399915.1:132363-133300 GCF_000299155.1 Elephantulus edwardii
CCAAAACCTCTGTAAAAAGAAAAATAAAAAATTATATAACAAAAGAGATGTAAACAGAAAAAAAAAAGAGAAACAAGTTAGGAGACATCTCCTACTACACTGCTGTGGTGGTCAAGACAGAGTGGTACTGGTATAATAACAGACACATAGGTCAATTGATTTTTTTACAAAGAGATGGAATCAATTAAGTGGGGAAATGAGAGCCTTTTTAACAAATGGTGCTGGCAAAAATGGAAAATGATCTGTAGAAAACTGAAGCAAATCTACACCTCACTCCATACACAAAAAGCAACTCAAAATGGATTACTGACCTAAGACTAAAACCAAGGACTATAAATTTCATTAAAGAAAAGCTTGGAAAAACTCTAGAAGTCCTAATCCACAACATAAGTCTTCCAAGCATCCTGAAAAATCTACAACCAAGAGAGGATAAAATTAATGAATGGGGCATTCTAAGAATCAAATCCCAATGCACATCTTAAAACTCCAACAGGATAAAAAGGAAAGCTACAGATTGGGAAAAATATTTGGTAATGACATGATAGATAAGGGACTTATACCTAGAATTTATAAAATACTTGAACACCACACCAGGGTAAAGGTAAATAACCAAATTGAAAAATAGGCACAGGATACGAACAGATACTTCACCAAACAAGACATTCAGATGGCAAACAAACACATGAAATCTCTATCTCTAAGAGAGATGCAAATCAAAACAAATATGAGATATCATCTCCCTTCAGTAAGAGTAGCAAAATTTAACAAAGCAGCAAACATCAAATTCTGGCGAGGTTGTGGAGAAACTGAAAGCCTTATTCACTGTTGGTGGGAGTGTATAATGGTGCAACCACTATGGAAGTCTGTATGGCACTCACTCAAAAAGTTCAAATATATATGCCATTTGACCCAGCAATTATACTACTGGAAATATACC
>NW_006399915.1:134012-134624 GCF_000299155.1 Elephantulus edwardii
TTCACCCCATAGAGGGTCTTCCCCTCCAGTGCTGTCCCTCCACCCTCTCAAGCATGATGTCCCTCTCCAAGGACCTGTCCCTCCTTACAACATGTCCAAAGTATGTCAGACTGAAGCCCCAGAATCCTTGCCTCCAAGGAGTAGCCTGGTTTGGCCCTCTCCAGGATGAATCTGTTTTCTTGGGAGTCCATGGTACAAGCCTGATTGAATGTATTAGCATAGCCAAATGGGGAACATAACTTTGTGGAAAAACATACACTAGCCATGGGAAAAATTTCAGAATGTGTCTCCTAGGTGACTTGGTGGTAAGCAATTATGTTGTCAATCCAAAGGAACATGGTTTGAATCTACCAGACCCCTACAGAAGAGAGATGATAATCTTCAACCTTGTGTTTTACTGCCACTGAAACATCTGGAGACTTAGCTATGAGTTGGTTTCAAATTGATAATACAAAGCAACAGAAGCAGACAGATATTTTGACATATGCTTTTGTACATGAGAAATCTTTACCAATACACGGGGTTACTTTGATATTTTTAAATATTTGCTAACTTAGCCAGTCTTAAATATTTGACTTAGTGATCAAGGAAGACTTAAGTCAATATTTGCTT
>NW_006399915.1:138169-139288 GCF_000299155.1 Elephantulus edwardii
TGGACAATGACCAAGGAGGATAGAAGGAGAATTGATGTCTTTGAGCTGTGGTGCTGGAGAAGAGTATTGAGAATACCATGGACTTCTAGGAAAACAAACAGATTTGTCCTGAAAAGGGTTAAACCTGGTGGCAAGGATTCTGAGGCTCCCTCTAACATACTTTGGGCATGTTGTGAGGAGAGACTGTTCCTTGGAGAAGGACATCATGCTTGGGAGGGTGGATGGACGCGCAGGAGGGGAAGGCCCTCTATGAGGTTGATTGATTTAGTGACTGGGATAATCAGGATGGAAGTGTCAGAGACAGTGCGATTGGCACAGGACAGAGCAGAATTTAGGGCTATTGTACATAGGGTCACTATGAGTCGCAAGCGACTCTAAAGCACATAACAACAACAACAATGTGAAACCTATACTTGGCTCAAGAGGCAGTCATCAGAACAGCAGGGAGACACTGGATGGTTCAAAATCAAGAAAGGGGTCCATCAGGGATGTATTTTGTCTCCATACCTTTTCAATCTATATGCAGACCAGATCATACGAGACTCTGGGCTGTGCAAGGAGGAATGTGGAATCAGGATTGGTGGAAGAGTCGTCAACAACCTGTGTTATGTGGATGACACAACCCTGCTTGCTGATACTGAGGAGGACCTGAAGCGCTTGCTTGCAGAAGGTCAAGGACTGCAGCCTTCAATATGGATTGAAGCTGAACATCAAGAAAACAAAGATTCTCACCGCTGGTCCAATTGACAGCATCAGTATGGATTGTGAAGAGATTGAGATAGTTAACGGTTTTAGTTCACTTGGTTCCATGGTCAACACTCTTGGAAACAGCAGCCAGGCAATCAGGAGATGAATAGCATTGGGAAAGTCAGCTCTGAGGGACCTCTCAATAGTACTGAAGTGCAACGACGTCAGGCTGGAGACTAAGGTGCGCCTGATCCGGGCTTTGCAATTATGTGCTATGCGTCAGAGAGTTGCATAGTGACTAGGGATGACAGAAAGAAAATTGATGACTTTGAGCTGTGGCGCTGGAGAAGAGTGTTGAATATACCATGGACTGCTGGGAGAATAAACAGGTTTGATTTAGAGAAGGTAAAGACAGAACGCTCCTTGGAGTTA
>NW_006399915.1:139988-145851 GCF_000299155.1 Elephantulus edwardii
TGGTATACAAAGGAATCAGATAGATTACATGTGTGGAAAGAATGACTTGAGAAGCTTAATATTAGCTGTGAAAATTAGGCCAGGTGTTGATTGTGGTATAGAGACCCAACTACTCACATGCAAGTTTAAGCTGAAGCTAAGGAAAATGAAATCAAGTCCATGGGAACCAAAATATGAGTTTGAGTCTATCCCACCTTAATTTCTGAACAATCTCAGCAATAGGTTTGATGCCTAGAACACTGATGAGTGAAGACCAGATGAGTTATGGGAACATATCAGGAATATCATCCAGGAAGAGTGTAAAAGTTTCTTACAAAAACAGAGGAGGAAGAAAAGACCAAAATAATGTCAGAAAGGATTCTGAATATTGCACTATAATGCTGAGAATCCAGAACAGAGGGAAGAAATCAAGACATTAAGGAGCTGAGCAGAAGATTTCAGAAGGCAGTGAAACAAGATAAAGTATTATGATGAAATGTGCAAAGAACTGGAGTCAGAAAATCACTCAGTATTTCTTAAGCTCAAGGAACTGAAGAAGAAATTCAAGCCTTGAGTTGCTATATGTAAGGATGCTTTGGGCAGAATATTAAATGATGTTGAATGTATTAAAAGGAAATGGAAAGAGTATACAGAGTCATTATACCAAAAGGAATTGATAGAGACAAAAGAATTTCATCAAACAACATATGAGCAGAGGTTGTGCTTATGAAGCAAGAAGTTCAAACTGCTTTTAAAGAATTGGCTAAGAATAAGGCCCCAGGAATTGATGGTATAGCAATTGACATATTTCAACTAACAGATGCTTCCCTAGATGTACTCAGCAAGTTTGCCAAGAAATCTGAACAACCACTTGACCAACTGACTGGAAGAGATCTATATTTGTAACCATTGCAAAGAAAAGGGATCCCACAGAGTGTGAAAATTAGCAAACAAAATCATTAATATCACATGCAAGCAATATTCTGCTGAAAATTATCCAAAACAACTGGAACAGCAGGTCAACAGATAACTACCAGAAGTGCAGGCTAGGTTTAGAAGGGTTCGTGGTACTAGCGATATTGTAGCTAATGTTAAATGGATCTTGGCTGAAAACAGGGAGTACTAGAGGAATTTCTATCTATGTTTCATTGATTATGCAAAGGCGTTTGACTGTGTGGATCACAACAAACTGTGGCTAACTCTGAGAAGAATGGGAATCTCAGAACGCGTGGTCATGCTAATGCAAAACCTATACTGGGACCAAGAGGCAGTTATCTGAACAGAGCAAGGAAACACTACCTGTTTCAAAATTGGGAAGGGCATACGCCAGGGATTTATTTTATATCCATTCCTTTTCAATCTTTATGCAGAACAGATTATCCAGGAGACAGGGCTCTACGGGGAAAAAATATGTTATTAGGTTTGGAGGAAGACTCATCAACAATCTGTGTTAGGCAGATAACACACCCTACTTGCTAAAATTGAGGAGGACCTAAAGTACTTGCTGTGGAAGGTCAGGGACTGCAGTCTTCAGTGTGGACTGAGGCTCAATATCAAGAAAACAAAGATTCTCACCACTGGGCCAACTGGAAGCATAATTATAGATGATGAAGATATTAATATTGTTCACAGGTTCAGTTTGCTTGGCTCTACAATCAACACTCTTGGTAGCAGCTGCCAAGAAATTAAAAGAGAAATTGCATTGGCAAAAACCTACTGTCAGAGACGTCTCCAATATATTGAAGAGCAACGATATCAGTCTGGAGACTAAGGTGTGCCTGATACAGGCCATGGTCTTTGTATTTACTTGCTATGCATCAGAGACCTGGACAATGACTAGGGGTGATAGATGAAGAGTTGAAGCCATTGATCTTTGATCCTGGAGAAGAGTATTGAGTGATTGCTAGAAGGAGAAATACGTCCTACAGAGAGTGAAGCCAGGCTGCTCCTTGAAGGCAAAGATTCTGAAGCTTTGTCTGACATACTTTGGACATGTTTCAAGACAGGATCAGTCCTTGGAAAATGATATTATGCTTGGGGGTGTGGTGGGGCAGTGTAGGAGATGAAGACATAATGGGGATAGGTGTGTCAGAGACAATAAGATGGGCAAGGGGGTCGAGCAGGGTTTAAGGCTGTTATGCATAGGGTCATTTGGAGTCGCAGGACTTGAGGGCAAATAGCACCAACAGCATATTAACTATAATTAATCTATTCCTCACATATTATTTTATAAATCTATGTGTATTGAGGGAAAGAGTATATCAGATTTAAGTTCATTTAATTCAAGACATATTTTTATAAATTTTGAAACATAAAGAATACATAAAATTGTAATTGTTTTATAATCCAACTTAAAAAAATCAGAAGTTGTCGTTTAAAATGTACCAAATGAAGATTTCTGTCTATGTATATATAGATACCCAAACCATTATCGTTAATTGTAAATAATAAATCATATGTATCAATGGTGTCTCTCTGGAGACAAAGGTCTATCTGATACAGGCCATGGTCTTTGCAACCACTTGTTATGCATCAGAGAGCAGAAAAATGACTAGAGAGGGTAGAAGGAGAATTGATGCCTTTGAGCTGTGGTGCTGGAGAAGAGTATTGAGTGTACCATGGACTGCCAAGAAAACAAACAGATTCACCCTGAAGAGGGTTAAACTGGGCTGCTCCTTTAAGGGAAAGATTCTGAGGCTTCATCTGACACACTTTGGACATGTTATAAGGAAGGACCAATCCTTGGAGAGGGACATCATGCTTGGGAGGATGGAGGGACAGTGCAGGAGGGAAAGACCCTCTATGAGTTAGATTGATTCAGTGACTGGGGATATCGAGATGGGTGTATCAGAGACAGTGTGAATGGCACAGGACAGAGCAGAGTTTAAGTCTGTTGTACGTAGGGTTGCTATGAGTCACAAGCAACTCGACAGCACATAACAACAAGAGCAACATCTTCATAGTTGCTATTATATTTGAAGTTTATGTATTTTATTTTCATATATAGTTGTGTAAGAATATTTTGGTTTGTAGGCACTGTCAAAACTATTGTAAATAATCATCACTCATGTTGTCAAGCTAACTAATATATGATATTTAACTCAGATATACTTAAACAATGACGAAAGAATTATTATTCTTAAAATATACATTTCATAGTGCTTTTTCTTTAAGTATTTCTAATAACAAGAGCCAAGTAATATTTTAATGTTCATTTCCTTATTTGAAAATGTTAGATTATATATCTAACCTTTGTATATTTCCTTTCTCCTGTGAAATTAATAGACAAAAAGAAAATCACATCTTCAAGGAAGGTAGAAATGTAATGAACACATGCAATTCCAATTTATTATGTGAAGGTTGCATTCAAAGTGCTTAGGAGTTTAAACTATTATAAGAAAGAGATAGGACAATAAAGAATGTATGACTCCCAGAACTCATGTAATTTAAATAGGATATTAAATTCTTAAAGGTTAAAGTACCAAAAACATTATGTCCTTATTTAGAACAGCAATTTTGAGTCTGTATAGTTGACACTACAGAACGGTACAGGATGGAAAGGTCAACAAAAATATGTGATTATGTTGTTTATATAAGAAACACTTTGCTAATGTGAGTATCTGTGAGATAAATTTCCCTAAAATTGCAATAATAATCCCCTGAAAAAAGAACATTGGAAAAATGATGATGCCACAGCTAAACAACTGTGAGAAAATCAATGTAAACACTGTGAAAATAATATCTAATAGTGAATTAATGTAGTAAAAGTAACTAAAATTTAACACGAGTGAATACAGAACAGTTAGTCATCTTGTTTGCTTTTTCATTCATTTTACACGAGGATTGCAAGAATTATCATTTATAACGCTATAAAAATATGCTAAACTGAAGAAAATGCATTTTTAGTATTTTCTTTTTTAGAAGAAAATTATATATATATATAATGACATTGATGTGTGAAATGTGATAATGGTTACCCTTGGTGGACAGTGTGTGTTGAAGCTCCCAGATTAAAACAGACTTGGAAGCAGGAATGGGATCCACTTATGAAATAGATTGCTTCAGGAAACTCTATTAAATTATAGAAGTTATACAAGTGTCCAGGTCTTTCATTCATAAGGTCGCTATGAGTTGTCTGAGACTCGACAGTGGTTAACAACAACAACAAATATAAATACATATGTTGACATTGTTGTTGTTGTAGATGATTCAACCTTGCTTGCTGAAACTGAAGAGGACCTGAAACATTTGTTGCAGAAGGTCAAGAAGTGTTGTCTTCAATATAGATTGAAGCTTTACATCAAGAAGAAATAAATACTCACCATGGGGCCAATTAGCAGCATCATGATAGATGGAGAAGAGATTTGAGTTATTAACAATTTCAGCTTTCTTATCTCCACAATAAATACTCTTGGTCAAGAAGAGTATTACTCAGTAGTCAAGAAGAAAAAAAAAATAAATTTCATTGAGGAAGTCTACTGTCAAGGAACCTCTCCAAAGTGTTAAAGAGCAAAGACTTCAATCTAGAGACTAAAGTGCACTTGATCCAGGCCAAGGTCTTTGTAATTATATACTATTCGTCAGAGAGCTGGTTAATGACTAAGGTTGACAGAAGAAGAACTGATGCTTTTCAGCTGTGGTGCAGGAGAATCTTGAACAAACCATTGATCGACAAGAGAGCAAATAAATCTGTCTTGGAGAGGGTGAAAGCAAGTTTCTCCTTGGAGGGAAGGATGCTGAAGCTCTACCTTACATACTTTGGGCACATGACTATGAGGGATCAGTCCTTGGAGAAGGGCATCATGCTTGGAAGAGTAGAGGGACTGTGTAGAAGAGAAAAGCCGCACAGCAGATGGATTGACATGGTAACTGGGACGATGAAATTAAGGGTGTCAGAGTCAATGAGACTGGCTCAGGATAGAACAGGGTTCAGATTTATTGTAGATAAGGTCACCATGAGTCATGGGCAACTTGATGGCACTCAACAATATCTATATGTATATCTATCAAAGAATGACACTAAAATGAAGAAATAATATTTTCTGTTTTAGAAGAATACATACATATGTTTACACACTAGGCTGATTGGCAGCGTCATGACAGAAAATTAAATGATTGTGATTGTTAGCAGCTTTAGTTTACTTGGATCCAAAATCAACACTCTTAGCACCAGTAACCAGGAAGTAAAAATACGAATTGCATTGGGAAAGTCTGTTGTCAGAGACTTTCTAAGGTACTGAAGAGCAACAATGTCATTCTTAAGACCAAGGGGCACCTGATACAAAACATGGTCTTTGCAATTATTTACTATGCATCAGAGAGCTGGACAGTGACTAGGTATGATAGTAGAATTTATGTCTTTGAGCTGTGGTGTTAGAGAAGAGTATTGAATGTACCATGGACTACTAGGAGAACAAATAGATTTTACCTAGAGATCTAGAAACCAGGTTGCACCTTAGAGGTAAGTATTCTGAAGCTACATCTGATATACTTTGGATATGTTACAAGGAGAGATGAGTCTTTGAAGAGGGATGTCATGCTTGGGATGGTGGAGTGACAACGAAAGAGAGGAAGACCCTCAGTAAGATGGATTTGGATTTACTTGGGTAATGGTGGTAGGTGTATCAGAGGCAATAAGATTGGCACAGGATAGATCATCATTTAGGGCTGTTGTACATAGGGTCACTATAAGTCGCAGGTGACTTGAAGGCACACAACAAAACAAAAATGTATGTATTATTGTTCTGCATCATCCAGTAGTTCAAAACAATATCATTGATTTCACATGCAAGCAAGATTCTACTGAAGAGTATCCAAAAACGACTGGAACAGTACATCAGCAGAGAACTGCCAGAAGTCCAGGCTGGGTTTAGAAGGGGTTGTG
>NW_006399915.1:147237-148765 GCF_000299155.1 Elephantulus edwardii
AGAGAGAAAGAGAGCTAGAGAGAAAGAAAGCAAGAGAAAGAGCGAGAGCAAGAGAGAAAGATCAATCTGGTGTCCTAGTGTTATAACTTGTGCTGCAGTTGCTGCAGTTCTACAGGTGTGTGATTCAAATCGACCAACTGTTCTGCAGAGGAATGATGGGCAATCTCCTTCCATGTGATTATTGCCTCAAAAAAACCCCAGGAGTGTAAGTTGGGTTGGTTCCAATTGGATGACACACAGAAACAGCAACAATGAGGGTGAACATTCTTTAAATGTCTCTATGTATCTATCTCTATCTCGGGAACTCTGGTGGCCTAGCAGTAACAAACTGTGCTGCGATTCCAACCATACAGTTTGAATCTATAGCTGCTCTTTGGGAGAATGATGTACAATCTCCTATGTAATTTATTGCTTCTGAAAATCTGCTGAAGTTGATTCTGACTTGATAGTACACAACAGCAGCATGTCTATCTATATCAGTCACCACACTTGGTACCACAGTCAAGGAAAAGAGAGGGAATGCACAGCAAAAGTCTTCTGTCAGAGATGTTTATAGTGGAACAATGAAGTCAGTCTGAAGATTTGTCCTTCTTGTTTCTTCATCCCCATTCTCATATTCTCTTGCAGTCTTAGTGATTTACTATTCTTCCACAATTTTACTCCTCTTTCCTTCTGAACAGTTCCAACATTGACAAGGAACTACCAGATGTGATAGCTGGGTTTAGAACAGGCTGTGACAATGCAAGTACATTTGATTGTGTGTATCACAACAAATTGTGGCTTACTGTGAGAAGAATTGGAATCTCAGAACATTTGGTTGTGCTCATGCAAAACCTATATTTTGACCAGGAAGCAAGAGTTTAAACAGAGCAAGGAAACACTATATGGTTCAAAAGTAGAAAAGGCATAACTCATGGATGAATCTTGTCTCCATAACTTTTCAGTAGGTATGCATAACAGAGTATTCGGAAAGTTGAATTTATGAAGATATAAGTGGCATCAGGATTGGTGGAAGACTCATCAAAAACCTTACTGACCAAAACAGAGAAAGACCTGAAGCATTTTCTGCAAAAGATCAAGGACTATAGTCTTCTGTGTGGATTGAAGTTCAACCACAAGAAAACAAAGATTCTCCTCACTGGGCCAATTAGCAGCATCATGATAGATGGGAAAGAGATTAAAGATATTAAAAACTTCAACTTGCTTTGCTCCACATTCAATACTCTCGGCACTAGCAGTCAAGAAGTCAAAAGACAAATTACATTGGGAAAGTAATGACTTCAGTCCCAAGACTAAGTTTCATCTGATCCAAGCCATGAACTTTGCAATTATTTGCTATGCATCAGTGAGCTGAGCAATGTCTAAGGGTATTGACGAATTTATGTCTTTGAGTTGTGGTACTGGAGAAGAGTATTGAAAATACAATGGACCATCAAGAGAATAAGCAGGTCTGCCTTGGAGAGGGAGGAACCAAGATTCTCATTGCAGGCAAAGATTTTGAAGTTCTGTTTCACCCATTTGGGCTTGT
>NW_006399915.1:149071-150800 GCF_000299155.1 Elephantulus edwardii
CCACTGGCAGGTTTAATACACAGGAAAAGATTGCCTATCCTTCTTACAGGGAAGCAGCTGGTGGATTAGAACTGTGAGCCTTTGGGATTGTATCCAGTTTATTATCTCACACACACACACTCCTTGTTCCTATTTGTTAGATGGAATATATGTATCTCTTTTTTTTAAATGTTTATGGGTATACTTATGAAGTTTATGTACATTGTTTTTCATACTGAAATTTACCATTTCTTTAACCCACCTTTTCCTTTACCCATCAAACTGTGTAACCCAATGATTACAGTGGGGCCCATCTTCACTTCCCTGCTCCCACCCTCTCCACATTAGATCTTCATACACATGTTACCAGTTATTTATGTCTACAATAAAGATCTTATATACTATTTGTCCTTATGTGACTGGGTTCACTTCTCAAGTTAGGGGAGTGATTTGTAAAATCATTGCTCTTTTATGATGCATAGTATTCCATCAAGTGAATATACCATAATTTCTCAATCTGTTTAATTGAAATTGGACATTTGGGCTGTTTTCATGTCCTTGCCATGATGATCAATGATGCTATGAACATTGGTGTACAAGTCTCTGGTTGTGCCTCAGTTCTCATTTCATCAAGTTATATTCCATGCAGTGAAATAGCTGGGTCATATGGAATGTGTATGTTCAGCTTTCTGAAGATACGCCAAAGTCTGTCCAGAGTGGTTGTACTGTTTTGCATTCCCACTAAAAGTGTATAAGAGTTCCTATCTCGCCACATCCTCTCCCACATGTATTATTTTCTGTTTTGTTAAACTTTGTCACTGCTACTGTGGTGAGATAATATCTCATTTTGATTTTGATTTGCATAACACGTATTGCCAGTGATTCTGAACACTGCTTCATGTGTCTGTTGGTCATTCAAATATCTTCCTTTATGAAAAGTCGTTCTATGTCTTTTACTCATTTCATAATTTTATCATCAGTCTTTTTCTTGTGGAGGTCCCGTAGGAATTTATAAACTTTTTACATGAGACCCTTGTCTGAAATGGTATTGCCATTTCTCCTAAACATTAAGTCTTCTTTTCACTCTGTTGGAAAATGTTTTTGATGCACAGAAGAATTTAATGTTTAGAAGATTCCATTCATCACTTTTTATCCTCTTTAGATAGTGCATTTCTGCCTATATTTAGCAGTCTTTTTATACTGTAGACTAGAACTTCTAAGTTTGATCCCAGTTTGTCTCTGATGAACTTTTTGCTTTGGGCTTTACTGCGAAACTTCTTATTCACCTCGAGTTGATGTTTTTGTATGGTGTCAGATGTGGATACTGTTTCAGCTTTCTACAGGTAGCAGTCCAGTTTTGCCAGCACCATTTGCTGAAGAAGTTGTCATTTCCCCATTTGATAGGTTTTATTTCCTTGTCAAATTATCAGTTGCCCATAGATAGATGGGTCTATTTCTGAGCTCTCAATTCTGTTCCATTGATCTGTGTGTGTGTCATTGTACCAGTACCATGCTCTTTGTTTACTACTGCTGTGTAACAGGTTTTGAGTTCAGGGAGTGCTGTGTCTTCCACTTTATTTTTGTTTTTCAGAAGTGCTTTGTTCATTTTGGGTTGTTTTCCTCTCCAAATAGACTTGACAATTTCTCTTTTGATTCCCTTGAAAAATGAACTTATTATCTGCATTGATATTGGGTTCACTTTCCTCTTAAATGTACATGGGACATTCTTCAGAATGTACCATACATAAAG
>NW_006399915.1:155710-157150 GCF_000299155.1 Elephantulus edwardii
ATACATGATATAACAGATACATAATATATATATGATGAAATAGTGCCAGATTTTTTTTCACAGTCTATGGGCTTTAATTTCACTCTATTGCAAAGACACTTTGATGTCAAGATATTTGAATTTTAGAAGGTCCAATTTGTCAGTTTTATCCTCTGACAGTTTTACATTTTATGCTATATTTGAAAGTCCAGTTACATCATAGGCTAGAGGTTCTAAGTTTGTTTCTATTTTGTTTATTATGGTCTTTCTCATTTGAGATTTTACCCCTAGATTTTTAATATTATTGCTATTTTTTAAATATCACTGGGTGCTATTGTTACGTCAGTTCAAGTTGTGTGCTTTCTTTCTTTTGTTTAGTCTCCCAATAATTTGTTAATTTTTTTCACACTCTAAAAAACAAGATCCTGGTTTGATTGGTTTCCATTGTTTTTCTATTTTCTATCCCATGGATTTAAGATTTTATTCTTATGTTTTCCTTTTTTTCTAGAAACTGTGGACATAGCTTGTTCTTCTTCTTCTATTTGCTGGAGTCATGAGTTAAGTAGTTTATTTTACTCCTATTTTCTTTTATTATGTGATTTGTTATTGCTATAAACTCTTCCTTGAGGACTGTCTTTGCTGTGTTCCAAAGGTTTATAGGATTTTAAGTGGTATTTTTTATTTTCTTACATTTTGATTAGCATTTTTATTTTCCTTTTTAATTTTTTATGACTCAATAGTGCTCGGCAAGATGCTATTATCTTCTACATATATAGATATGTGGGGCTTTTTTAATCCTTTAACCATTTGATACTATTTTTTAGTTTTATTGTACTATGGTTGAAGGTGGTAATTTATGTTACTTTACTTTAATTCTATTTTATTTTATTGAAATTTACTTGTATCAAGGAATGCAATTTTTAATATAGATTATATCTCAACATCAAGAAAACAAAAACTCTTACCACAGAACCAACAACCATCAAAATAGTAGATAAAAAGAAGACAGAAATTATCAAAAATTTCACCTTGTTTGGGAAATCAGTTGAAGTGGCCTAGAGATATGAAGCTGTGCTGCAATCCCAAAAGCATGTAGTTTAAATCAATGACCTATTCCATCAAAGAAGGATGGGCCATCTCTTCCTTTGCAATTAACTGCCCCTGAAAACCTGTTGAAGGGTTAACTGTGTCTCAGTTTTGTGTTGATAACAAACAACACCAATATAGCATTAGGAAGGTCTACCATCAGGGATCTCACCAAACTTCCAAAGAGAAAGGATATCCATTTAAAGAATAAGGTGGCCCTGATACAAGCCATAGCCTTTCTGATAACTTGTCATGCATCTGAGAGCTGTTGTTGTTGTTGTTGTTAGGTGCTGCCGAGTCACTTGCAACTCATAGCAACTCTATGTACAACAGCCCTAAACCCTACTCTATCCTGTGCCAATCGCACTGCCTCTG
>NW_006399915.1:158425-159935 GCF_000299155.1 Elephantulus edwardii
CCAGATTTCTTGGCACAACTTGGTGAGCACATCCAGGGCAGCATCTATTAGCTGAAATACTTCAACTGGTATACCATCTATTCCTGGAGCCATATTTTTTGCTATTTCCTTCAAAGCAGCTTGAACTTCTTGCTTCATCACCATAGGCTCTTGCTCAAATGTTATTTCATTAAATTATTCTGTACCTGCCAATTCCTTTCGATACAATGGCTCTGTATATTCCTTCCATCTTCTTTTAATAAATAAATTAATTTTAATAAATAAATTTGAGAGCTAGGTAATGAACAAGGATAACAGGAGAAGGTTCAATGCATTTTAGTTGTAATGTAGGGAAAATGTTGAACTTCCCATGTTCTTGTTGTTGTTGATTGTTGCTGAGTCATGCACAATTTACAGTGGCTCCATGAACAAAAAAACTGACGCCTTTCTATGACTATCATTTTTCCAAGTTCATAGAATTTCCAGAGGCATGTGGTTTAGGAAGTAGATGCCACTCTTGCTTCCCAACATGTCTTAAAACTGAGAGCTCCAACAAACTCTGTTCACCATGGGCAGCCATTATGACATTTGAAACCCCAATGGTACAAGGTTCAGCATCACAGCAAACCCAGACTACCTCAGCATATCAAATTGACAGAAAAGCGCTGTACAATTTAGAAGAATGTTCTTCCAATATGTAGTGGAAAAGAATTAAAAGATCATCCATCGGACCCAACTTATTAAATATAAGGACCCTCCAGGAGGTTTTGTTTACTCTAAAGAAGAGACTTTAATAATAAAAAAGAGAAAAATATTTCCAAAAAAATATTCCACAATGACCCTCAACCGAAACAAGAGAGCCCATCTTACAGAGTCCAAGATGGAGACAACGGGTTGGCCTTAAATGCAAGTGTCTTCCTGGAGGTCTTGTTGACTCTAAATAGGAGTCTAAAACAATGAAACAATCCACACAGATCCTCAACCAAAACAAGAGCATCATCATACAGAATCGAGCCAATGTATGTCCAAAATGGAAGACAGGGCTTGGCAAAAGAGAAACATACAAATCTTGGAAAAAAGTGTAACCATAATGCTTCTTGAAGGCAAAGTTGGTGGGGCTTCATCTCATATATTTTGGACATATTAGGAGTGGCTATTCTTTGGAAAGGGACACCATGACGGCAAAGGTGGAGATTCAGTAAAGTGGAGAAATAGCCTCAAGGAGATGAATTCATATATTGCCTTTAGCAATGGACTCAGATGTGTCAAGAGTGATGAAGATGGTGTGAGATAGGATTTGTTGTAGTTGTTATGTACCCTCGGGTCACTTGTATCATATAGTGACCCTATGTACAACAGCCCTAAACTCTGTCCTATGTCCACCACACTGTCTCTGACACTCCCATCCCAATTACCCCAGTCCTGAATCAATTCACCTCATAGAGGACCTTCCCCTCCTGCTCTCTTCCTCCACCCTCCCAAGGATGATGTCCCTCTGCAAATTCCGGTCTCTCCTTACAACATGTCCAAA
>NW_006399915.1:161319-174124 GCF_000299155.1 Elephantulus edwardii
TCCTGGATCATTTAATATTCTGCCTAAAGCATCCTAGATTATAGCAACTCGAGGTTTGAATTTGTTCTTCAGTTCCTTGAGCTTAAGAAATGCTGAACAAGTTCTGCCCTTTTGATTTTCTGACTCCACCTTATGTTCTCTTAATTTAGTTGACAGTCATGTATAAACTGTCACATCATTTTTCATCTTTTTAATAATTGTGTATAAGCAGGGGATCACCTAGATTTAGTCAACAATCAGCTGTGGGCTAGAAGCCTCTATTTTAAGTAAATCAGGACTTGATGGGTGGACCTTTGTATTTGAAAGTTGATTGGGCTAAAGGTCATTTACTTTTGTTTGGGAAGAACATTGTTCTAAATGGTATAACACTTATTTGTCTGTTAGTTGTATTGAGATAATTTAGGGCTTCTGTGACACTGAATCATGCCACTGGTGTGTCAAATGCTATAATGATTACCTATGTTGGACAGGGTTTAGTAAAACTCACTGATTAAAGCAGGCTTGGAAGTAGGATTGGCATCCATTTCCTAAACAACAGGCTTTGGGAAATTCTATGAACATTAGAGAAATGATACATAAAGAACAGGGTTCAAATTCTTTGTTCATAGGGTCGCTATCAGTCATATATACCTATGACTCATGTATCAGTTATAGCCTAGTGGCAAGCGACTGTGCTCCAAACCCAAAGGCACCCAGTTCGAGGTCATAAGCTGTTTCGCTTCACAGGAAAAGAATGGACAATCTCCTACTTTGCAATTAATTGCCCCTGAAAACCTGCTGAAGTGTCAGCTATGGATTGATTCAAACTCCATGATACACAACAGTAGCAACAACAACATAGAAATATAAATACACACACACGTGTTTGTGTGTGTGTGTGTGTGTGTGTGTGTGTGTAATTAAACTATGTGTGAAAGACATTGGATGAATAAGTAGAAATTTGTAAATATGACTGCATCTGGAGGAAGTTGGAAAATTAGATGACAGGGACGAAAATTTGTTGTGGAAATATAATTTTACCAAATTCATATGTTGCATTCATTATTTAATTTTTAAAAAAAATATGATTGAAGTGAATTTTGAATTTCTGTTTATGTAGACAAGAAGATATTTTGAAAAATAATGGAAGATATGGAAAGATGCGTCTGATTTTAGTTGCTTTCAAATTTATTTATATTCATAGTAACCCTAGTTGTAACAGAATATACTGTGTTTGAGCCTATTGTTGCAAACCCTATGTAAATACATCTCATTCAGCGTAGTAGTTTTTCAGTGGCCTTCTGTTTTGCCAAGCATGGTATCTTTTCTCTAGATACTGGCTTGGACCTCTCACCAACATAACAATTTCTATTGAGTATTTCTTACTCATTGTCCATCTTCTGATTATATTTGAAGCAATTAGAAACTCCATGGCTTGAGTCGGAGTGGTATCTTTGCTTTGTAATGTTTTAAAGACATCTTTTGTAGATTCGTCCAGTATATTACATTGATTTTTGTTTTCCCTTGATTATTGTGTCTATGAGCTGCACTACTTTACCTTAATGTTTCAATTTTGCATTCCTAGTGCTTCCAGTATAACAAAGGAGTTAAATTTCAATTCTAGATAAACTACATTGGTAGTATTTTGTCTCTATTGATAGGAATTCATTCCAAATATAATATGTATGAGCATGAATGCAGGAAAAGTGGACACTGTTAAGAAATGGAATGCATAAATATTATCAACAAAGCATTGGCAAAATGAAATGCAACTGCATTGGAAATTTTGAGTCAACCTTATGATCTACTATGCTAGAAAAGATAAGGTGAGGAAAATGGGATACATTCATACTTAAAACAGTCACTTCTAGATCCATCTTGAAATACAATGTTGTGTGTATGACAGGATAATATCATATATGTACATGGAAGACCAGTTAATACCACTGTCATTCAAATATATGTACCAAAAACCAGAGCCAAAAAAGAGAAGAAATGATTTTGCCAACTTTGTAGTTGGAAATTTATAGAACATGCAACCAAGACACATTAATAATAATTGGTGACTGGGATGCAGAAGTTGGGAACAGCAAAGAAGGATCAGGCATCTTTCTGACCACTTTTGATATAAATGAGGCTGAACATGCAATGATAGAACTTTTTACAATCAATGATTTATTTATTGCAAATTCTTTTATGGGAAACATAAACAGCAACTATGCACATGGTCTTAACCTGCTGGAACTCTCAAGAATCAGATCTCATTCGTTTGTGGAAAGAATCACTGTAGAAGCCCAATATCAGCAGTGAAAACCAGAACAAATGCTGATTGTGTAACAGACAATCAACTACTCAAGTGTAAATTTAAACTAAAGCTAAAGCAAATGAAATAAAATCCACAAGAATAAAATTTGACCTTGAGTCTATCGAGGCTTTGTACACTAGTAAATGAAAACCAGATGAGCTTTAGCAGGAAATGAAAATATAATTTATGAAGAAAACAAAAGATCATTGCAAAGACAAAGAAGGAAGAAACAATCAAGATGGATGTCAGTAGAGACTCTGAATATTCCAAAAGCAGGAAGAAGTCAAAGTAAAAGGAAAGAATCACAAAGCTAAGGAGCTAAACACTAGATTTAGAAGGATAGCTCAGGAAGACAAAGCAAAGTGTTAGAATGAAATGTGCAAAGAGCTGGAGTAGAAAAACCAAAATGGCTGAAGTAGCTCAGCATTTCTTAAGCTGAAAGAACTGAAGAACAGATCTGAGCCTCAAGATGCAATTCTAAAAGATCCTGTGAATGAAATATTGAATTATACAGAAAGTATCATAAAAAGATTGGAGTAGACAGTCATTGTACCAAAAAGAATAGGCTAACACAGAGAATTTAATGAAACAACGTATGATTAAGAGGATATGGTGATTAAGGAGGAATTTCAAGATACTCTGAAGAAACTTGGGGGGAAAAGATCCCAGGAATTGATGTAACATCAATTGACATATTTCAGTGGACAGATGCTTTCCTAGAATTGCTCGCCAAGTTAAAAAAAAATAGGAGAACATTGTTATGAGCAGTTTAATTTTGCTGTAACCTATATTATGATATCTTGAATTATAATTTGCTGTTTTGCATTATGAAATATGTTTGCTATGGAAAAATATTATAATGAATTTGATGCTTAAGTATAGAAATAAGAATATTTATGAAAAAACAATGTAGATAAATTATAATTGCTGTTATTAATTAATTAATGAATCAATAAATTGTAATTGACTTTATGTTTATGAATAATTAATTAAAGCTCAAGGCTCATGACAAGGCAACTATCTGGTCAACCACTAGAAGAGATTCATATTTGTTTTCATTTCAAAAAAAGAATGTTTCAAAAGAGTATGTTAATTATCAAACAATATCACTGATATCACATGTAAGCAAAATCCTGCTGAAGACTATCCAAAAATGACTGCAACAGTACATCAATAGAGAACTACCAGAAACAAGGCTAGATTTAGAAGGGACCTTGACATGAGAGACATTATTGCCAATGATAGATGGATCTTGGCAGGAAGCATAAGAGAACCAGAGGAATGTCTGTGTTTCATTGACTATACAAAGGCATTGACTGTGTGGATCACAAGAAAAGGTGGATAATCTCGAGAAGAAGAGGAATCAAAGAACACCTAATTGTACCTATCTGAAACCTGTATTTGAACCAGGAAGTAGTCATCAAATCAACGAAACACAGCTTGGTTCAAAATCAGGAAAGGAATGTGTCGGGGATACATTCTATCTTCATATTTTTCAGTCTGTGTAAGGAAGAGATCAGCCTGGAGGCTTGGATTTACTAGGCAGTATCTGGTATCAGGATTGGAGAAAGGCATACATTATGCAGAAAACATAACCTCGCCACAGAAACTGAGATCATGAAGTATTTGTTTCAAAGGGTCAAGAAGTATAGTCTTCAATATGGCTTGAAACTTAACACTAGGAAGACAAGGATTTTTTTTGATCTGGCAATTAGATAGATGCAAATCAAAACCGCAATGAGATACCATGTTACCTATTGACAGTGTTTAATACATGTTGGAGAGGATGTGATGAGATTGTAAAATGGTACAACCACTCTGCAACAGTTTGGCGCTTCCTCAAAAAGCTGAACATAGACATTCCATATGACCCAGGTATTCCATTGCTTGGAGTATCCCCCAAGAAACTGAGAACTGAGGTTCAAATGGAAACCTGTACACTAATGTTCACAGCAGCATTATTCACCATTAAAAGAACATGAAAAAAGCCCAACTGTCCAACCACTAATGAATGGATTGAAAAGTATTGGTACATTCATGCAATGGAATACTATGCAGCACACAGGATAAACCATTTTATAAAGTACGACCCTTGAATTTGAGGATACAAGATGGGTGTGGGTGGGGGATGGGGACGGGAGGTGGGGATGGGGAATAGACAGGAGAGGATAGGGAGGATAGGGTGTTAGCTGAAATACGTCAATTGGTGTACCACCTATTCCTGGGGCCTTATTTTTTGCTATTACCTTCAAAACAGCTTGAACTTCGTCATTGCCATAGGCTCTGGCTCCTATGTTATTTCATTCCTATACATTGACTCTGTATATCCTTTCGATCTTCATTTAGTACTTCCTGGATCATTTAATATTCTGCCTAAAGCATCCTTGATCATAGGGACTCGAGGTTTGAATTTGTTCTTCAGTTCCTTGAGCTTAAGAAATGCTGAACGAAAAAAAACAAAAAAACAACCAACCACAAACAAACAAACAAAAAATTTTAAAAAATGCTGAATGAGTTCGCCACTTTTGATTTTCTGACTGCAGCATCTTGCACATATCATTTTAATATTTTTGCTTTGTCATCCCGTACTACCTTTTGGAATCTTCTATTCAGCTCTTTAGTATCTTAAATCTTCCTTCTGCTTTGACTTCTCTGTGCTCCAGTGCAATATTTAAAGTTTCTTCTGACATCCATTTTGGCCTTCTTTTTTCTCTTTTGTCTTTGTAATGACCATTTACACTCTTCCTGAATGATACCTTTGACATCCTCCCACAACTCGTTTGGTCTTTGTTCATTAGTGTTCAAGGCCTTAACCCTGTTCCTGAGAAGGTTCTGAAATTCAGGTGGGATAAACTCAAAGTCATATTACGAAGAATAAAATATTGAAAAGATGCTTGCTGAGTGAAATAGCACATACTAACTAGATCTTTACTTTTTTATCCAAGTTACAATTAAATCATCCTTTCTACCACTCTTTACTCTGAGACAACCCGAGACATCTCTGCTAGATATAATTAGTTCTTAATTCTTAGTGTTAAGTATGGATTTAAACTGAGCCTTGAAAGATAGTTGAGAAATCTCCTTCCAAACAATTTACTGCCTCTGAAAATCTGCTGAAGAGTCAACTATGATTGGGTTTTTATTTGAGAGTACATATAGCAATTATGTGATGAAATTTGTTTATCAATATCACTGTAAAAACACTAAACACATAACTGATGTAAGAAAGTACAAAAATAATTGTTATTTCAAACCTAGTAGAAATGAAATTACTTTTTCATGGCCTGTGTAATTGTCACTAAAATATACTATGTATTGGGAGCAAACTGACAATTTGAACTTATTGTAAGTGTACCGCAGGCTATATAGGCACATTTTAGTAAGGCAGACAAGGGAGTGCCAAGTTATAAAATAGTGTTAAGAAATGCTAAGACCATCTGATGATTATTTAAGAGACTACATTAAAAACACAATTCCCTACAGGAAAATACACTGTAAATGCAGTGACCTGTGAAGAAGTTTCTTCTCTCTAAACCTTGTCCTTTTCAAAAGGTTTATTGATTGTGAAGAGAAAAGAGTAAACTTTTGTTTTATTTTATTTACTGATATTTTATTTAGAGGTTTAAAGGGAATAAGTGCACTATAAGATCTCTACCCTTTATTTGTTCTGTGAATCTCACAGATTAACTTGAAGAAAAGCAAATCAACAAGAAGAGTTATACAAAGCAAATAGTTTTTAGCTAGTGATTGTATACTGTTTTTTTTGTAGGCAGGGAATTCTGGCAGCACAGCCTGGAGGGATTTGCACTGCTAATGCAAAGACCTCCTTTCTCTGGAAGTTCAAATTCATCAGTAACACTAAGGTAGAAATGTAGACACTTATATCCTGTGTTATTTACAGCCACCAACAACATATTGGAGGATCAGCTGTGAGTTGTTTCCAATTTAACAATAAACACTTAAAGTATTATTTGTAGGCTGTTACTTTCAACTCTTAGTCTTTTAAACAGCTGTTATATAATCCATTAGAGACTCAAGAGTCTATATTCAAATGACAAGATTTTCAGAAAAGACTAGTAAGGACATATATTAAGAATGAGTGAATTAACTCAGTCCCACAAGGTTAAATATTGTTTAAAACCATCATTGTAGTGCAGAGAACCATAGAATTGTAAAGGACTGCATCCTTAGAATATGGCTGTGTGCCTTGCACACAGAAGGTGTCTTCAGAAAGAAGATTGCAAGCAGAGCTCACAAGGTGCTCTGAGAAGAAAGATTGCAACCAGTTCTCATACATCTTTAGACACTGACTTTCATTATTATTCCTGCTCTTGATAAGGTTTTTGCAAAATGAGAGAAAGCACAGTTTATGAATACAAAGAAGTTTTGGTTGAATTTATCTAACTATGTACCTAGCTCATCTGAGCCCTATATTAAACTTGATGTTTCTACTTGTACTGGGCCTGCCTGGGCTCTGTGATGTAACTCTTAAAGTTTCTATTTGCCTTTGAACCATCTCTGTTTCCAAAAGGTATAAATTAAGACAGCACAACTGCCCAGGGCCAGTCCTATTTCATCCTGTCTGGCGGGTCCAGTCCTGTCCTGTGCTGTTTTGTCTCTGTAAGTTGTCTCTTGTGTCTTTATTTACTCATTTCTTCCCAGGCATCATGTCCTCCTGAGAAACAGAGTAAGTGGCCCCAAACATTGTAGAATGAGTATAAAGATCCAAAAGGTGTGGGGGAGGTTGGAAGCAGAGGGATTAGGATGTGTGGGGGTGGGAGATTAATCAGGAGGTTGTACAATTTGATGGGTGGGGAGGTGAGGGAAATTGAAAGAATTTGTTCTTGGAAACAATGTATTTTAATTTTGTAAATAAATTAGTAGAAGGGAATAAAAGAATAGAAAGCAAGCAATGGGATAGCTGGGTCATGTGGAATGTCTATGTTCAGATTTTCAATGAAGCACCAAATTGTCTTCCAGAATGTTTGTACTATTTTACAATCCCACCAACAGTGTATAAGAGTTCGTATCTCTCCTCATCCTCTACAAAATTTATTACTTTCTGTCCTGTTAAACTTTGCCACTGCTACTGGAGTGAAACGGTATCTCATTATAGTCATGATTTGCATCTTTCTTATTACCATTTTGAGCAGTTCTTCATGTGTCTGTTGGCCATTTGGATATCCTCCTCTATGAAAATTCTTTCCGTGTCTTTTGCCCATTTTTGTATTTGGGTTATCAGTCTTTTTGTTGTGCAGGCCCAGGAGTATTCTGGAAACTTTCATTTGAGACTCTTGTCTGAACTGATATTTCCAGATGTTTGTACCCAGTAGGTAGATTTTCTTTTCACCCTACTGGTTAAAATTTTTGTTGCACACAGGGATTTAATCTTTAGAAGGTCCCATACATCTATTTTATCCTCTGCAGACAGTGTATTTCTGACTGTAATTGACAGTCTATTTATACTGTAGCCTAGGCCTTCTAAGATTGATCCTAGTTTGTCTCTTATGAACTTTATGGTCTTGGGCTTTACTCCCAAGTCTGTGACCCATTTGAAGTGATACTTGTGTATGGTGTGAGTTGGGGATCTTGTCTCAGCTCTCTGTAGGTAGCCGTCCAGTTTTGATAGCACCTTTTGAAGAGGTTGTTATTTCCCCATTTGATAGGTTTTATCTCCTTGTCAAATATAAGTTGACTATAGTTTGTTGGGTCTATTTCTGGGTTCCCAATTCTGTTTCACTGGTTTATATGCCTGTCTTTGGACCATGCTGTTTCAGCTACTACTGCTGTATAGTAGGTTTTGAGGTCAAAGAGTGCTAACTGAGACTCAAACAGAGACTTGCACACCTGTGTTCACAGAAGCATTATGCACCATCTCAAGATCATGGGAACAACCCAGTCAAACACGAACAAATGGATTGAGAAATTGTGGCTGGTACATTCATACAATGGAATACTACACAGCACACAGAAGCAATTATTTTGTAATTTACTAACCAACTTGGGAGGCACTGGAGAGCATTATGCTAAGTGAACTAACTCAGTTCCACAAGGACAAATACTATATAAAATCATTATTGTAGAATGAGTAAGAGGATCCAAGGAGAGGAAGGGTGGAAGCAGAGGGGTGAGGATGCACAGGGTTGTGTGTGATGTTAATCGTAAGGTTGCACAATTCTATGGGTAGGGGAATGAAGTAAATAGGATGGATCTTTTTTGAAAAATAATGTATTCAAACTTTGTAAATAAATTAGTATGAAATTTAAAAAAATATAGCAGAGTATTAAAAACCAGAAGTGAAACTACACAACCTTGTAGACAGTAGTACTACTGGAAAGAGACATATCATAGTAGTGGGCTCACTTTCAGGACTATTACATTTCATGTGAGACAAAAAGCTAGTCTGATGTCCTTACAAGGGAACAGGTTGCAGAAGAAATATGATTATTATTTCACAACATTGACAGGGTTACATGTTGATTAAACTGTATGAAAAACCAAAAGCTAATGGGGCCAATGATTTAAGTACATAAAAGGATATAAATCAGACAAATTAGCCTCCTGGTATACAAAGGATTTTGGAGATCAGAGAAAATATCTACAAGATAATCAGGATATACTTAGCATATTATTCCAGCCAAGTAAACAAGCAAACACAAAACTCAACAAACTCATTTGAATCTAGTTGATTTTTGACTCACAGTTGGTCTATAGAGGGCAGAGTAGAACTGTAGCATAAGGTTTCCAAGGCTATAACCTTTACAGAAAGAGATGCCACATGTTTCTCCCAAGGAGTTAACTATCAGCAAGGATTGAAATTGCTGCTCTTTCAGTTAGCATGGAGGCAAATAACCATTGCATGTGACTACAAACATTCCAACTGCAACCTTTGGTTAGCAATAACATTCTTCAAGCACTACCCACCAGGATCATCTTCTTTTGTTTCATGTAAAAGCAGGAAAGTGTGGCTGTGGAGAGTAGGAAAAAAAGTTAAATATTTTATCACATTCTCTCCCATGAACTCTGGTGGCCTAGTGGCAAGAAGCTGTTCTTCAATCTGGAAGGCATATGGTTGGAGGCCACAAGCTGTTCCACAGGAAAAAGCCAGGCACTCTCCTCCTGTCCAATTAATTGCCTCTGAAAACCCACCAGAGGGTCAGCTATGGGTCCGTTTCAATTCTATGGTACACTACAATAACAACCATAATATCCCATGGACTACTTAAATAACAAATAGATGTGTCTTGGAAAAAAAAGCAGACAGAGGGCTCCTTGGAAGTAAAGATGGCAAAACTAATGTATTTTGTACACAAAGCTAGGCAAAGCTATTTCTTGGAAAGGAACATCAGGCTTAGAAAGATATTGGGTCAGCAAAGGAGAGGAATACCTCTGATGAGATGAATTAACATGATGACTTCAGCAACGGGTTCTAGTGTAACAGATGATGAGGACAGCACAGGATAGGTCAGGATTCAGATTGGTTGTTTAATGGATCCCTGTGAGTTGCACTTGACTCAACAAAATCTAAAAACAATAACAATTTAAAAAGTAATTAAATCATCCTGGCTATTCTTTCATGAAAGGTTTCAAAGACTTTTGAAAAGAGGTTACATTTGTCACTTAATAATACTACTGTGTTGTTGTAGCATACCATCAACTCAGAATTAGACTCATAGATGACCTCCAATAGGTTTATAGAGGCAGTTAATTGCACATCTTTTTCCTAAAGAGAAACTGGTCGATTTTAACTACCTGTCTTTGAGATTGGAGCACAGCTTCTTACCAATAGGGCAGGCACCTAATGAAATGTATTAATTATTTCCATAATAAAGAGAGTTAATTTTTCTGTTCTTACTAAAAATTACTGTTAAAGAAGTTTAGAAGTTTAGAACTTTTAGGTTCTGAAGTAGTTTCATAGAGACTGTGGTCCTGAAATACTCATCACAAGTGGCTACAGTTAACATTTCACCATGCATGTTGTTGTTATGTGCCGTCAAGTTGCTTGTGACTCATAGCGACCCTATGTACAACAGCCCTAAACTCTACTCTGTCCTGTGCCAATCACACTGTCTCTGACACTCCCATCCCAATTACCCCAGTCACTGAATCAATCCACCTCATAGAGGACCTTCCTCTCCTGCGCTGTCCCTCCACCCTCCCAAGCATGATGTCCTTCTCCAAGGACAGTCTCTCCTCACAACATGTCCAAAATATGTTAGACGGAACCTCAGAATCCTTGCCTCCAAGGAGTTACCCGGTTTAATCCTTTCCAGGACAAATCTGTTTGTTTTCCTAGCAGTCCATTGTACTTTCAATACTCTTCTCCAGCATCACAGCTCAAAGGCATCAATTCTCCTTCTAGCCTCCTTAGTTACAATACATAGCTTTACTGATATTCTAGGTATTTTTGAATGATCTTCTTCAGTATTTTGCTTGCATATGCTATTAATAATATTTTTCAATAATTTCCACCTTCTGTTTGATGACTTTCCTTGGAAATTTGAAAAACTATGGATTTCTTCCAGTCAGTAAACCAGAGAGCTGTCCTCCCAATATCTTGGCATGGACTGGTGAGAACGTCCAGGGTTGCATCTCTCATTTTAAACATGACAAAAAGTATTCCATCGATTTTTATTTTTTTGCCAATGTCTTCAGTGTAGCTTACATTTCTTCCTTCCATATTATTCAGGGATGCATCCTGCCCCCATACCATTTTAATCTGTATGTAGAACAGATCATTCAGGAAACAGGGCTTTATGAGGAGGAATATTCCATCATGATTGGAGGAAGACTCATTAACAAACTACGATATGCAGATGACACAATTTTACTCGCCAGAACTGAAGAAGACTGGAAGCATGTGCTGCAGAAGGTCAAGGACTGTAGCCTTCAATGTAGATTGAAGCTCAACATCAAGAAGACAAAGATTCTCATCACTGGTCCAACTGGAAGCACCATGATAGATGGATAAGGGATTGAGGTTGTTAACAATTACAACTTTATTGGATTAGTAATCAACACTCTTAACACCAGTAGTCAGGAAAACAAAAGACAGATTGCATTGGAGAAAATCTACTGTCATGGGCCTCTCCAGAGTGCTGAAGTTTAATGATGTCAGTCTAGATATAAAGGTGCGCCTAATCCAGGCCATGGTCTTTTTAATTGCTTGTTAAGCTTCAGAGAGTTGGACAATGACTAAGGATGACAGAAGAAGAATAGATGCCTTCAAGCTGTGGTCCTGTAGAAGTGTCTTGGAAATACCATGGACTGCCCAAAAAACAAAATTAGTCTGTCTTGGAGATCTTGAAACCAAGTCTTTCCTTGGAGGTTAGGATTTTGAAGTTCCGCCTCACTTACTTTGGGCACATGGCCAGGAGAGACTGGTTCTTGGAGAAAGGCATCATACTTGGAAGGGTGGACCAACAGCCCAGGCGAGGAAGGACCTGGATGAGATGGATTGATACAGTAACTGGGGTCATGGGAGTTGGTGTGTTGTAGTTAGTAAGACCGGCTCAGGAGAGGGAAGGGTTCAGAGCTGGTGTACATGTGGTGGCTATACATTGCAAGAGACTCAATGGCATATTAACAACGAAAACATCTTACAACAGATTTGGAAGCAGGGATGGCATCCACATCCTAAACAATATGCCTCCAGAATCTCTATGAACTTTGATAAATGTAGGTTGTTGTAGAGGGGCTTCACTCCTTTCATTTATAGGGTCACTAAGGGTCGTGCTAGACACAAAGGTAATCAACACACACACACACACACACACACACACACACACACACCAGTATCATTGACTCATTTTCATATGATACTCACTGAAATATTTTGTATCAGCCAATTCTTTTTGATACAGTGATTTTATGTATTCCCTCCATCTTTTTTTAGTACAGTTAATGAAAAGAATATTTTTTAAGCTTCCATCTTCTTTTGATGCTTCTTGCAACATTAATGATTTTGCCCAAAGAACTTCTATGTATTGTAACTTTAGGATTGAATTTGTTTTTTAGTTCTTTTATCTTGGAAAAAAAATCTGAGTAAAATTTTCATTTTTATTCTCCTATTCTAGATATATACATACTCCATAATAATACTTTGTCATCTCAATCTACCCTTTGAAATTTGTTCAGCTCTCTGATTAGAACATCTTTTCCATTTTTTTTGTCTTCTTAAAGCTCTAGTCTAATTTTTCAAGGTGTCTTCTGAAATCCAATTAGCTTTATTCTTTCTCCCATGTATTGTAATGACTTTTTGCTCTCCTCATGAATTTTATATCATTCCACATCTCATCTCGTCTTCCATTTCTGGCATTCAGTTCTTCAAACCTATTCTCAAACTTATTTTTAAATTCAGGAGAAACACTTTTTTAAAAAAAATTTATTCAAAAGTAGAACAGTATCTCTATTTGCAACTTTTTGAGAAAGCTTTCCACAGGGGTTGCACCATTTTACACTCCCACCAACAGTGAATCAGGGTTCCAGTTTCTCCACAACCTCGCCAGCATTTGTTGCTTG
>NW_006399915.1:175774-192035 GCF_000299155.1 Elephantulus edwardii
GCCGTAGCACCTGTGATATTGCTAATATCAGATTGATCCAGACAGAAAACAAATACTAACAAAAGATACTACTGAGGTATGTATTCATCATCTTGTGCATGGAAAAGTTGTAGGTGCTCTTGAGGAAGTTAAGTGCCAATCCACCACCCATGACTACTTAGGAGAAATAAGGATACTTTTGTCATATGCACTTTATAGTCTTCAAAAACCCCTTAAAGAGTTAGCTATGAGTAAATTCCTTCTTCAGAGCAATGAGACTGCTTGAATTTTGAAATCTTTCTAAAAGCGGAACGATTATCTTTCTCATATGGAATACCTGGTGGATTACAAAATATGATATATTTTTTATCACCACAACACTATGCCAACAGAGCTCATTTGGAATGCAATACTGGTTTTCATTAAAGTAATCCCAACTCATAGTAACTTTATATATAATGGGATGAAATTCTGCCGAAATTTGCATCATCCTCACAATCTCTACTATGCTTCAAGTGATTGTTCTAATCATTGTATCAGTCTATCTTGTTAAAGGTACTCCTCTCGTTTGCTGTCCCATTACCTTAGCTAGTATAACTGTCTTTTTTTTCCAGACTGGCACCTTCTGACAACATGTCCAAGGTTGTGAGAAGTTCACATTTCAAGTTCACGTTGCAAGTTCAGATTAAAGTACAAGAAAATTAAAACACTTTATAAGCACCAAAATAAAACCTTAAGTAAATCTCTTCTTAATTTAGAGATCATTTCAAGAACAGATTTGATGTATTTAATAGTAACAACTGACAAAAGAGTGGATGAGTTATGTCATAATATCAAGGACATTGTACATGATGAATCTAAAAGATCATTAAAACAAAAACAACAAAAATCTTGAAAGAAAGAATAGATCAAGACAAATGTCAGAAGAGACTCTGAAATTTGTTTTTCTGTATGCTATCACTGTTATGTACTATTGAGTTGGAACTGACAAGTCCCTGGCCTTGTAGCAGGTTCTTCACAGGCGATATGAAAGGAGAGTACAAACATGAGAGGAGATTGCGAATCTTTTCCAGTGTAACAGTTGGTGGATTCAAACTTCATGCCTTTGGGTTGTTAGCACTACTTCTTAAAAGAAAAAAAATACAAGAGCTAAACAGAAAATTTCAAAAGGTAGTTTAAGAAGACAAAGCAAGAATGCTTCTGGGCCTCCACAAGAAAAAGATGGATAACTCTATTACAAAATGGGGAGAAGACATGGAAAGAATTTTCACAGAGGAAGATATTCAAATGGCAAACAGACACATGAAGAAATGCTCCAAATCACTGGCAATAAGAGAGATGTAAATCAAAACCACAATGAGGTACCATCTCACTCTAGTAAGAGCAGCTATGTTTAAAAGGGCAGCAAGTAATAGATGTTGGAGAGGATGGAGACAGGAACTCTTTTACATTTTTAGTGGGATTCTAAAATGGTGCAACCATTCTGGAAGGCATTTTGGTGCTTCCTTAAAAGACTGGATATAGAAATTCCATATTACCCAGCTATGCCACTACTTGGAATATACCCTGAGAATATGAGAACTGAGGCATAAACTAAGATTTGTACATCATTGTTCACAGCAACATTATTCATCATCACAAGAACATGGAAACAGCCCAAATATCCAACCACAAATGAATGGATTGAGAAATTATGGTACATTCACACAATGAAATACTACGCAGCATGCAGGAGCAGTAAGTTTGTAAATTATTACCTAACTTGGAGTGACTAGAGAACATTATGCTGAGTGAACTAACTCAGCCCCATAAGGATAAATATTGTATAAAAACCCCCCAACATTATTGCAGAATAAGTATAAGGATCCAGGAAGGTGGGAGAGGCTGGACGCAGAGGGATGTGGATGTGCAGGGGGAAGAGGGGATTAATCATTGGGTTGTACAATTTAATGGGGGGTGAGGAAAATTGGAAGAATTTGTTCAAATTTGTGTTTGAATTTTGTAAATAAATGAGTAGAAAAAAAAGAAAGAAGCAAAATCAGGAAACCAAATAACTAAAAAAAAAAATAAAATGAAGATCTAGAGTTAGAAAATAAAAAGATGGCCTAGTGGTAGTGGTAATGGACTACATTGCAATCCTAAGGGCAAGCAGCTTAAATCCACCAATTGCTCTGGGGGAGAAGGATAAGTAATCACTTCCCATTTAAATTATTGTCTCTTAAAATCTTCTGGAGAGTCAGCTATAGGTCAGTCCTGACTCGATGACACACAATGATGACGATTATTGTAATATATTAAATGGCACAGCAAACAACAAAAGAAGATACAAGAAATATACAGAGACACTATACTTAAAAGATTTGCCATTTGTGTCAGTGTTTATTGTTAGATGCCATAGAATCAACTACAACCCATAGCAACCTTATGGACAACAGATCTGAGCACTGTCCTATCCTTTGCTGTCCTCAAACTTTCTGAAACATTAGAGTCCATTGTAGCAGTCCTAGTGTCAGTCCATCTAGTTGAGGGTCTTTTTCTTTTTCTCCAACCCTCCACCTTTCTAAGCACGATGCCTTTCTCCAAGGAATACCCTCTCTTAGCAACACACCCAAAATATGTGAAATAAAGGTTCTCATCTTTGTCTCCAAGGAACTTTCTAGCCGTACTATCTCAAAGATGTATTTGTTTGTTTGTCTGTTTGTTTTCTTTTGGTGGTCTCCCACACCATATTGTAAAGTCAGCAACTTTTGTTCTCATCCTTATTCATTTTCTAGCTCTCAAATGCATAGTAAGTGATTGCAAAGAATGTGGCCCCAATCAGACGCACTTTGGTCCTCAACCTGATTTCATTACTCCTCAATTATTTGGAGAGAACCTTGACTTCAGACTCTCAGTGGAAAGTCTCTTGATTTCTTGACTGCTGGTGCCAAAGGTGTTGATTATAGATTCAAATAAGATGAAATAATTGAGAATTTCAATCTTTCCTCCATCTGTCATGATGCTGTCTATTGGTCCAGTGGTAAGAATTTTTGTTTACTTGACATTGAGATGCAATTCATATTGAAGGATGTACTCTTTGATCATCAGCAACATGTGTTTCAAGTTTTCTCACTTTTAGCAAGCAAGATTGTGTCATTTACCTAATGCAGGTTGTTGAAGAATCTTCCTCTGACCTTGATGGCTCACATTTCTTCTTAGAGTCCAGCTTTTTGAGTAATTTGCTGAGCACATAGATTGAATAGTTGTGAAGAGAAGATATAATCTTGACACATTTTTTTCTTAATTTTAAACTATGCAGTGTGTTGTTCCCTTGCTTTGTTTGCACAACAAATCTTTGAATAGAAAATTTCAAAGGACAGCTTAAAAAGACAAAGAAAACCATTATAATGGAATTTGCATAGAGATGGAACTGGAGAATAAGAAGGGAAGAACTCACTCTTCATTTCCTAAGTTGAGCTATCTGTAAAACAAATTTAAGCTTCAAATAGCAATACTGAGGATGCTATGAGAAATATTTTGAATGATCTGGGAAGCATCAAAAGAAGATGAAGGGAATACAGAGAATGATTGTATCAAAAAGAAATGATGGACATTAAGAAGCCGTGGCAAGAGGGAAATCACTGCTGATGTCAGAAAGATCCTGGCTAAAAGCAAAGTGTGTCAAAAAATGTCTCTTTATGCTTTATTGACCAGGAAAAGGCATTTGTATCATAGTAAGTTATAGCTAATATTAAGAAGAATGGGGATCTGAGAACACTTAATTGTACTCATGCAAAACTTCATAAAAGGTAATCATGTAAATCACTTCAAAACAAACACACTTCAAAGGCAGCAAATTGCAAAGGAAGAAAGTGCCCACCTTTTTCTCATGGAGCAGCTGGTAGATTCAAACCATAAGCCTTCACATTACAGGGACAATTTCTTACCACTAAGAGCTCAAAGCTCCCTATGACACCATCAAGAAAGACCTTGAATAAGTTGAATCAACATGATAACTGTAAAAATTAGTTTAACCATGACAGAGACTGTGAGGATGGCAGAAGATAGGGGGAAATTTGTTCTGTTGCATATTAGATTGCTATGCTTTGGTAGCCTGGTGGCAAGAAGAGAAGATACAGTGCCGAAGGCACACAGTTAGAATCTACCAGCAGCTCCGTTGGAAAAGGAATGGCAATCTTCTCCCATATCATTAACTGCCTCTAAAAAACCTACTAGAGGGTCAGCTATGGATGGGTTCCAACTTATTGTTACTCAAAAACAACAACAACATAAGTCATGTAGCCTACTCGATGGCACATAAACAACTATGTAAGTGTATATTAACTCAGGTAGTCATTTCCAGTACGAAAAATAAAAAAATCACCACTATTATAGAGAGTAGCTACACTTAAGTTGGTAGTAGTGATGCTTAAGAAATGCTATATCGCTCTGCTACAGTTGAAGTTAGTTAAATCTGACAGCAAATTAAATAGCTACTTATCACTCCTTTAATTCAATCTGTAGAATAATTAAAAGCCAGCAAATTAACTTTCTTTGAAACATGAGTAAGGATGCAGAAAGAGGAGACTTCAAAAAATGTTCTCATTTTTTCCCCGATTAAAGAAGTGATGTACCAGGTTTCCAAAAGCATTTTTGTTTCTTTTTAGATAGCAGAGGTAACAATTTTATTCATATAACTTTTTTGCGTTATAATGAAATATGTGAGTTTGTCCCTAAATAGTTTTAAATGCACAGTATACCATTTTTACAGGATTTATAGAAATTTCCTTTTAGTTTATTTCATTATTTTTTCTTCATTTGAAAATGTTGGTTGGTTTTCAAGTTAAGTCAAGGATAAAGAAATGTGACTTTAATATTCAGAAGGTGGTAAAATGCAATATGTTCACATTTTTTGAATTTTTTAGAATGAAATACAAATACACAATTATAGTAGAACAGCTGCTCCATGGAAGAAGGATGGGCAATCTCTCCCCATGCGATTAACTGCCTCTGAAAACCCACTGGAGGGTCAACTATGAATTGGTTTTGACTTGCTGGTGCACAACAACAACAACAACAACAACAACAACATTAAAGCGTGGTGGCTGTATTATTTTATATTTTTTTAACATTTTATAAAATAAAATCTAATATACAGGCAAATTCCAAATGGATGAGATCTGAAAGTTATTATGAAATATTGTCGTCTTGATTTACAGAAGCAGTCAGCGTAGTTTTAAAAGTAATGTCATGTTTTGATATCACTTTGGTTTAGCTTTACCTCATGGGGATGAACTCTGATCTGTTGCCCAGAGCCACAGGAGGAAATAAGGAACTTATTTCCTTAGTAGTCTAAAATGCTTTTAACTCCTTGCCCATTTAGGGGATTACTTTGGCTAGAGAAATCTGCCTTGCCCAAGGTAACAACTCCTTGCAGGGATAGTCTGAATCTAACTGCCCCTATCTAAAAAAATAAAAATAAAAAAAAAATTCAGTGTAGTTAAAAAGCCAGGCCCATTTACCCAATCTGAACCAACTATTAAACCTATTTCTGTCCCAGAGAATACGAAAAGTGGGTCAAGATTTTCTTTGGTATTATAATATAGTATTTCTTTTTCCAAGAATTCTTTTTCATTTTAATATTTTTATTGTGGTTTGTGTGAAACTTTAATACTGTTGTGTGTATATGCATATTTTGGTCCATATCATGAATTACAATATGCACAATGACATCTTTTAATTTTGCATTGAAATGAAGGCCATTCCAATAAAGTGCTTATTGTTTTTCCTTAACTTTTCTATAACCTTCTGTCCCTTCCAGTAATCAAACTAGGCTGATTTTCTCCATATGAAAACTTTTTATAACAGTGGTCTTATTCATTATTTGCCACTTAAGGTAATGGGTGCATAACTTTTAGGAGTAGGACATGAATATATTTTAGGAGTATTTTCTGCCTACTGCTACCTTTGAGCTTCAGCTAAGAATGCTTTAATCAGATAATATTCTCATCCACTTAATAATTTGTTGTGGTGCTGTAGATGAATCATTCAAAAATGGCTTTCAAGGGAGCTCTGGTGGCCTAGTGGCAAGAAGCTGCACTGCAATCCCAGAGGTATGCAGTTTGAATCCACCAGATGCTCTACTGGAAAAGGATGGGCAATCTCCTCCTGTACCAGTCAGATTCTATTTGACAGTACATGCACAAAAAATAATAAAATAAAATAAAAATTAAAAAAAGGCTTTCCTATCCATTGGTTTTGATTTTCACCACACAGATGGGTGGGGATTTGCTAATGATATGAATGAAGTGAAAGTTAAATTTTTATTAGGAATATGCAAACAAGGTGTATATAGTAAGGAGGGAACTGCTTAGTGTGGCCATTCATCTGGCTTAACTTCAGGATAGTCAGAGACAGAAAATGAGGATGCTCACAAGAAAGAAGACTTGGAGAGCATGTTGTGGGTCTTTCCAGACCAGAGATTTGTGTTCAGCATAGAAAACAACTGAAATTGAGACAGCACACTACCATTATGAGCAGCAATAAAAGTAGCAAAGAAATCCATGAGACAAAGCTGAACTGGCACTGCTGTCCAATGGAACCGGTGGCAAAGACCTTTTCCAAAGTTTGAAAGAAGATTGACATGGGGACATGGAAACAAAGACACCATAATTATTAGGCCCAAGAAAATTTTCTAACACTGGCACAAAGGCCTGAGGTCAAATGCTGAGAAAAAAAAGGAGCTGAGAATATGGTATTTAAGTGGTCCTGATGCAGGAGTCCGGAGCGAAGGCTGCATAGTGGAGTGGACCTGGGGGAGGGTTTGTAAAACAATGAAAGAATTTTTCTTTTACTTTTCCAAGAGGGTAGTGTACTAGAGGGGAGGGTTGGGAAGGGAGAAAAGTGCGACAATGAATGAGTGGAAACCCAAAGTCTCTGTAAATTTTCATCATAATTATTAATAATTTTTTTTAAAAAGACGTCGTCCTGACAGAAGAATGTTATCCTGTTTCCATCCTGAATTGTAACCTCTTAACTTCCTTAATATACTGCACAATCTTAAGTATGATCTATGTGTCCTGCATGATCATTGCTACAGATTTGTGGACTCAGGAACAGAGCAATGCAGGAAGTCAGTACAGGAGCATAGACACATGTCAGAAATCATGGGAATCAGTGTTTCAGTGGGCCTTGTGGATAGGAACCCTTCCCTTTTGTGAAGTTAGGAGAGATCAGATGTTGTCTTATACAGGCTGCTCTATTGTAACAACATCTCAGCTCTACCAAACCTGCTACTCTATATTAAGGGTTGTCTTGCTTCTATAAGTCCTATGCCTACTTCACTGTCTTCCTGTGTGGCACCTTGGACTTTGTCAGAAACATTGTTATTGTTGTTGTTGTGTATTGTCAAGTGAGAACCGAGTCATAACTGAACCTCCAAGAAATTTTCAGAGGCTGTAAGTCACATGGGAGAAGATTATATATCTTTCTGATGAAGATTATACATCTTTCTGATGAAGAGTAGCTTGCAGATTTCAATGGTGTTTCTTTGCATTGCTATTTCAACTGCTTGTTACTATATGACATTGTTGTTTAACTTCAACTTAGAATAAAGCCAAAGCTGATCATCCAGTGAGTTTTCAGAGACAGTAAATCACATGGGAGGAGATTTTTCATAATTCCCCCACTACAAACCTTGCATGTTGACAGTGAGGATGATTTGAAGCACTCCTTGCAGAAAAAGCTCAAAAAATACAACCTTCAATTTGGATTACATCTCAGTGTCAATAAGACAAAAAATTCTTACCACTTGACTGAGACAAAAATCATGAAAGATGGAAAAAAGTTGAAACCTTGCCTCCATAATCAACATCCTTCATATAAGGAAGGAATCAGGGAATAAGAAGGCATATTTTACTGAAAATGTCTGAAGTCATGAACCTCTCCAAATTATTGAGGTGCAATGATGTCAGTTTGAGGAGTAAAGTGCATCTTGATTCAGGCCATGGTCTTTCTTTTGCTATGCATCTGAAAGCTGGGCAATGAATAAGGATTAAAGAAAGATTATTGATCACTTTGAGTCCTGATGTTAGAGAAAAGTACTGAACATATCATGGACTGCCAAAGAACAAATATGTCTTGGAGAAAGTGCAGCCAAAGTGGTCCTAGGAGGTAAATATTGATAAAGCTTCATTTCACATACTTAAGGCATGTTGCTAGTAGGGGCTATTCCTTGGAAAAGGGACATGACACTTGGAAAGATGGAGGGTCAGCGAAAGAGAGGAAGTAGCTTGACCAGGTGAAGTGACACAATGACCGCTGTAACGGGCTCTAATATGTCAGAAAGTGTAAGAAAGGCACAGAATAGGACAGGGTTCAGATCGATAGTTCAGAGTGTTGCTATGGATCATATTTGATTCGACAGCATCTACCAACAACAGCAACAACAATAACAAGATTTTTTTACAATATTGCATTTCTTTTATTTACCCTGACTTCTATTTTTATTTTAACTACTTTCTATTTCTGCAATAAATATTTTATTGGGAAAAAATGCTATAAGTATGTTGTTGTTTTTTATGTGTCATTGAGTGGCTTGTGACTAATAGTGACCCTATGTACAACAACCCTGAACCCTGCTCAGTCCTACAACAATGTTATTGTCTCTGCTACAACTACCCTCATTAATGCAATGATTGAATCAATGCATCTTGAGGGTCTTCCTCTCTTGTGCTGTCCCTCCACCCTGCCAAGCATTATGTCCCTCTCCAAGGAATGATCCCTCTTTTCAACATGCCCAAGGTATGTCAGATAGAACCTCAGATTCTTTGCTTCCAAGAAGCAGCTAGATTTCATTCTCTTTAGGACGAACTTCTCTGTTTTCCTGGCATTCCATGGCATATTCAGTACTCTTCTCAGCCCCTGCCTACTGGACTTCTGGGATAGCTTTGTAATATTTGTTTTCTTTTTTTTTTTTCCTTTGGATCCCAAGATCATGTGTTTGCTCCTATATTTACACTGCTGTTGTTGTGTACTGTAGCATCAGACTGACACCTAGCTGACCCTCTGCTGGGTTTTCAGAGGCAGTTAATCACACTGGAGGAGATTTCCCACCCTTTTCCATGGAGATGGAATCGTGGCCTCAAATGGTGTGCTTTGAGATTGCAACGTAGATACTTACCTCTAGGCTATGAGAGCTCTTAACTAACTTTTAATAGAGCTTATTTGTTTTATCAAATTTCTAATTTTATAAAATAATGTAAATGGCTTCTTTTTCTCCTATTAATTGGCTCCATAGAGTAGGAATTCAATAAATGTTCATTCAGTAGAAACACCATAAATGTTTACATAAAACATTTTGAACCTAACATGTTAATTATTGAATTCTAAGCTACATTCTTATCTCCAAATGTCTACGTGCCAGCAAGATATATTTTAAAATTACAGACATCTCTTACACACAATTCATCACCAATCCTGCTGTCCTCCATGACCTATTCAAAACAATGAAAGTCAACAGTGAAGTTGAACTCCTATAAAGTTCAATGGTTTGATTGTTCAGAGATCTTCACATTCCTTTTAATTTCTCTTAGCTAATATTTACAGATGTTTTCTTAATCCACTCATCCTTCAGTGTAAATAGTACACCCAACCCAATCCCATCTGTGATACGTAAGCTTAAAGAAATAATAGTGAAGAAGTATCAGCAGGCTATGGTTAAAAACTAATCAATGTTACTTGATTAGCCATAGCTACTGATCATTTAACAAAAATTAGCATGCAAAGGCAAGCTTAAGGAAATTAGAATCACAGTGTTAATGCTTTAAGATATATAGCTGTTAAGTTAATAAACCAAATTGTATGGACTTGATATTTTTATAAAAAAATTTTTTTTGGAGTTTTCTGAAAAAGAAAAGGCACTGTAAGGATGAAAATAGAAGTAGAGTTTATCATTTTTTTGGTGTTGTTTTCATTCAATAAGTCACTGATTTTTGGCATAAAGCTTTCTTTAGTAATTTTTAAATTGATGTTTATAAATTTATATTCTATTATTTATTTTTTAAGAAATAATACTTGATTACCACAATTATGATATGGGATAATTATATAATAAGGATTGTTATTGTTGTTACTTACCATAAAGTTGAAATTGACCCATCCTTGGCCCTCCAGTAGGTTTTCAGCAGCAGTAAGTTACAAAGGTGGAAATTACTCATCTTTCTCTTACAAAGAAACTGGTGGATTAGAACACATATCTTAGACAGTGAAGACATTGAGATTGTAAACAGCTTCAGTTTGCTTGGGTCCAAAATCAACACTCTTGGTCCTAGCAGCCAGGAAATTAAAACACAAATTGCATTGGGAAAGTCTGTTGTCAGAAACCTCTCCAAATTACTGAAGAGCAACAATGTCAGTCTGGACACTAAAGTGCACCTGATACAGGCCATAGTCTTTGCAATTACTTGCAATTACTTGCTATGCATCAGAAAGCTGGACTAGGGATGATAGAAGAATTGCTGCCTTTGAGCTGTGGTGCTGGCGTATTCAATACGCCATGGACTACTAAGATAACAAAGAGTTTCATCCTAGAGAGGGTGAAACCAGGCTACTCATATTTTGGACATGTTGCAAGGAGGGCCCAGTCCTTAAAGAGGGACTTTATGCTCGAGAGGGTGAAGGAACAGTGCAAGAGAGCTAGACCCTAGATGAGATGGATTGATTCAGTGACTGGAGTAATGGGGATAGGTGTGTCCGAGACAATAAGATTGGCACAAGTTAGAGCAGGGTCTATAGCTGTTGTACACAGGGTCACTATGAGCCACAGGTGACTCAGTGGCACATAACAACAATGACAACCACCTTTGTGTTGGCAGCATAATTCCTTACCACTACGTCAATAGAAAATCATTATTGTTGTTGTTACATACCATTGAGTCACCTGCATGTGACGGTGACCCTATGTACAACAGCTCTGAAGCTTGCCCTGTCCTGAATCAGTTTCACTGACTCTGACACACCTTCCTCCATTATCCCAGTTATTGTATCAGTCCATCTCATCAAGGTTCTTCTTTCTCTCCTAAACTGTCCCTCCACCCTTCTGAACATGATGTTCTTCGAGAATCAGTTCCTCCTGGCCAAGTGCCCAAAATATGTGAGATGGAGCTTCAAAATCCTAGGCTCCTTGGAGAAACTTGGTTTCACTCTCTCTAAGACAGACTGATTTGTTTTCTTGGTGGTCCATAGTATGTTCAAGACTCTTCTCCAGCACCAAGACTCAAAGGCATCAATTCTTCTTCTGTCATGCTTAGTCATTGTCCAACTCTCTGATGCATTACAAGTAATTGTGAAGACCACGGCCTGGATCAAGTGCACCTTAATCTCTAGTCTTGCATTATTACTCTTTAGCTCTTTGGAAAGGTCCCTGATAGCAGATTTTCCCAGTGAAATTTATCTTTTGATTTCCTGATTGCTGCTGCTAGAAATGTTGATTAACACAAATATACATGCAAATAATAATTTCTTTATTGTTCACTGAATTTCTGCTGAATAATCTGCAGCCCTCAGGCCTGGTTTTAATTGCCTTTGGTCAAACATTCTTCTAATTAGTATAGCACTGGTCTATCCATTTGCTATACAGAGGTAACTCATGGTTGCTGTGATGCTGAACACTGTGACTCGGATGTGTCAAATGTGATAATGGTTACCCATGGTGGACAGTGCTTGGTGGAGCTCCTGATTAAAACAAGCTTGGAAGCAAGAGTAGCATCCACTTCTGAAACAGCTTGCCTCCAGAAACACTATGAACTTGGAGAAACGGTGAAAGTTATAAAAATGTTCAGTCTTTCATTCATAGGGTCACTATGAGTTGCGTACGACTTGATGGAACTTAACAACAAAAAGAATAATAAGCTCTGGTGACCTAGTGGCAAGAAGCTGCACTGCAATCTTGAAGGCATGTGATTTGAATCCACCAGCTGCTCTACAGGAGAAGAATGGGCTATCTCTTCCTGCGTGATTTACTGTCTATGAAAATCCACTGGTAGTCAGCTATGGTTCTGCATCAACTCAATGGTACAAAAAAACAATATCATAACCCTAATATAATAATGAGAATTTTCAAATACATAATCCTTTCAAATAATGTTCTGGAAACTGACAAAATACAGCCACTCTAGGAAAGAAAATATAATAAAGTACATTGTAATCACTATCATTTTGTTATTAGGTGCTGTCAAGTCAACTACAACCTCCACTGATCCTATGAACAACAGATCAGAACAATATTCTAACCTGTACCATCCTCACAATCTCTGACATCTTTGAATTCATTGCTGCACTCACTGTGATAGTGTCAAATGAGTTGTCAATGTGTCAACCATTTGGTTGAGGGGCTTTGTTGCAAACACATAGAAACAGCCAAAATGTCCAACTCTCCACTTTTACAAGCATGTTGTCCCTCTCCGAGAAATAGCCTCTCCTAGCAACATGCCCAAAGTATGTGAGACAAAGATTTAATATCTTGGTTTTCAATAAGCCCTCCAACTGCATCTTCTCCAAAATACACAAGTTTGTTTTGTTTTGTTTTATTTTCTTTTGGTCATCCATGGATCTTCATTACTTTTCTCCAACATCAGAGTTCATAGGCATCAATTCTTGTTCTGTCATCATTATTAATTTTCCAGTTCTTAGTAGCATAGTGAGTGACTGAAAAGACCATGGCCAGAATCAGGAGCACTTTTGTCTTCAAAGTGGCATCACTACTTCTCAATAGCTTGGAGAGTTTCCTGACTGCAGTCATTTCCAGTGCAATGTATCTCCTGATCTCCTGAGCACTGATACCAAGTGTATTGGTTGTAGATCCAAATGAGATAAATCATTGACAGTCTCAATCTTTTCTCCATAAAATATTGTTGCCAATTACTCCAGTGACAAGGAATTTTGTTTTCAGGACATTGTGATGAAATCCATATTGACAGTGTTAAACCTTCTACAGCAAGTGTTTCAAATCTTCTTCACTTTCAGCCAGAAAGGTTGTCTTATCCCCATTGGAAGGAAGGTTATAGATGAATTTCTGTAATTCTGATGTCACTGTCTTCTTCATAAACTTAAGTTTCTTGGATAATTTGCTCATGTTGTTGTGGACCGTAGAGTTGGAACCAAGACATAGCTGACCCTCTGGCAAGTTTCAGAGGCAGTTAATTGCACAGGAGATTTGCCATCCTTCTCCTGTCAAGCAGCCGGTGGCCTCCAACCATGTGCCTGTGAGATTACAGTGCATAGTCTTGCCACATAATACAGATGAAATAGGTATGAAGAAAAGATACAACCCAGATGAATACCTTTCCTAATTTTAAACCATGCAGTGTTTCTTTACACTGTTTGCACAAGAGCCTATTGGGCTAGCTGTAAGTTTCACATGAGCACAATTAAGAGTGCTGAGATTACTATTTTTCTCAATGTTAGCCATAATAATTTATAATAATCCACACTGATAAATGCCTTTGAATAGTAAATAAAGCACAGACGTTCTTTTGATATTCTCTGCTTTTATCTACAATGCCCCTGATATCAACAATGATATTTCTTTTTCAAAATATTTTATTTTTATTTTATATTAGTTTGCTAACAAAGTTTGTATACATTGTGTTTCACACTAGTCTTCATTCACATTGTGTTTCATACAATTATTCCCATTCATTATGTTTTGTAAAATTAATCACCATTACACCATGCCCACCATTACCTTGTCTTCTCAGGTCCCTGCTCAAGCTTTTCCAATTCCTTTACTCTTTCTCTCTACCCACCAGATTGTGCAAACATATGATTTTGTCTGCTCTCATCCTGACTCCTTTGTCCCTACTCCTTCTTTCTTTGGATCCCTCATACATGTTTTACTAATTATCCCTCTATTTTTACAGTAATGGTCTCATGTAGTATTTGTCCTTATGAGACTGAATTCACTCAGCTTAATGCTCTCCAGTGTCCCCCAAGTTACAATTTTTAAAAGTCATTGCTCCTTAATGCTGCATAATATTCCATTGTGTGAATGGACCACAATTTTTCAATCTATTTAGTTGTGGTTGAATAGTTAAGCTATTTCCATATTAATGCAATGATGAATAATAACTGCTATGAACATTACTATACAATCTCCATTTATCTTGGAATGGCCTTTTCTAAAAGTAATGACACCTTTAATCTGTGGTTTTGAAGAAGAATGCTGAAAATCTCCTTGCCTATCAAAAGAACAAATAAATATGTCTTGGAGAAGTTGCAACCAGAGTGTTGCTTGTAGGCAAAGAATATACAGTTTTGTCTCATATACTTTGGGCATGTTACTAGGAGACGTTATTCCTTGGAGAGTGGTAACATTCTTGGAAAGTTGGAGAGACAGTGAAGGAGAGGGAGACCTTCAACCATGTGGATTGACACAGTGATTGCAGCAATGGGCTTTGAGTGTGTCAGAGTTAGTGAAAATGACACTGGCTAGGACAGAATTCAGATCTGTTTTTCATAGGGCCACTATGAGTCGTACTCAAGTCATCAGTCCCTAACAACAACAGTTGTGATGTTTCCTAGTGGAGAGAAGTTTCTTTTTCTCGATTTTGAGATACAGTCCATATTAGAGAGCATATATTTTGATCTTCTGAAGCAAGTGTTTTAAGTCCTTCTTGCTTTCAACAGCAAAGTTGTGTTGTCTGAATCACATAGGTAATTCATAAATCTTCCCCTGATCCCAATGGCACATTGTTGCTCTTCAGAAAGTCCAACTTCTTCCCTAAATTTGCTAAGAAAACAGATTGAACAAGTTCAGAGGAAGGATATAACCCTGACACAGACCCTTCTGAATTTTAAACCATTTATTGTTCTCTTTCTTGTTTTATTTGCACAGGGACCTCTTGGTTTTGGAAAGGGTTTCATATGAGCATAAACTAGTGTTTTAAATCAGTTTAATTAACTCCTGTATGCCAACCTTCAAGAACAACTATAAATTTATTTATATCCTCCAATACCTTTTAGGCATTGTGCTTAATCTGAAATCACAGTAGTTTTTCACGCACTGAAGAGTGTATTTGATATTGTGAAAGCAGGAGAGTAAGCAAGGTATGCATTAGGAGAGACAGAGTGACACGGAGGATGTTACATAAATCACATTCAGTATTCTTTGTTACCTCAAATAAGTTCTAGGTAAACCTGTTACATACGTAAAGCTATACGTCTATTTCTCCCTTATTATGCAATCACGTTACCTCTTTGAGCTCTCCCTTAGACCACAAATTTGCTAGAGTCTCAGCTACGAATTAGTTCTGTCTCAACAGAAATTGTTGTTGTTGTTTGATGCCGTCAAGTCGTAGAAGACTCATAGCGACCCTATGAATGAATGGCCTGAGCACTGTTCGTACATAGTTTCCGGAGGCAAGCCATTTCGGAAGTGGATGCCGCTCCTGCTTCCAGGCTTGATTTAGTGGGAAAGCTCCAGAGAGCACTGTCCACCATGGGTACAGAAATTAGTTCAGTGAATAAGATGAAAAATAAACATGAGGCCTCATTCATTAATTTTCCAACAAAAGTAGACAACAAAATAAAAATTAAAGAGGAATTCTTAAATCATGATTTATAATATTCTTCAGAATTCAATATGATGGGATGGAAACATGCTATAATCAGAAAAAATTGTGAAACCATAACTTATAAAAATTACTATTTCATGATAAAAAATAGTGCTGACAATTATTTCATTAGTAAATACTAATACTAGTTCTAAGAAAGAAGTATTCTTAAAAGAAATACAACCTCTTTTAGTGAATGTAGAACTCTTGAAAACTAATGGTGATTAAGAGAAAAAACTTATAATTCTACATGAAATTGTTTTTCTCTTCCAGCAATTAAATGACTCATACTGTCAAATAGATAAAGGACAGAATATTCATAAATTATACCATGGAAAAGGTATTTAGATCTTCTGAAAAATATTACTTTTTAAAGTCAACTGTTTGATGATGTGTTTCTATTTCTGCTTGCTTCTACAGGTCAAAGCACCAGGGACATAAAATTGTCATTAATTCCAGGTGGTAAAGAAAAGAAGCAGTAAACTACAACCTTCATTAACCACTTCTCAACTATGATCAGAAAATAGACGTTATCAAATTGCAATACCCACTTAATAGTTTAAGATTTCTTTTTTTAATTTATTTATTTTACAAAATACTAGCATCAGAGTTCTGTTGGGACTCAGGTTTTTTTTGTTTGTTTGTTTTCTTTAAAACTGTATTTCTGGTTATACTACTGATCTTCTTTAGAG
>NW_006399915.1:192135-196444 GCF_000299155.1 Elephantulus edwardii
TTGAAAAGAAAAAGATAAAGGTCTTCATTAGTATACAATCCCGCCCCCTGACCCTGCCTCCCCCACCTTGCCCCAATGCGCTCCACTATGCAACCTTAATTCTGGATTCCTGTGATAATCATAATACCCTATCATATATCATTTTTAAACTGTTCCAACCTAACTTCTAAAGAGCATTCTTGTCATATTTCTGTAATAGACTTCTTTGTTCTTTTGGCAGTCCAAGTGTGCTTTAGTGGCCTACTCCATAGGGAATTGTGCTGCTAACTCAAAAGTGTTGCCTCTCTGTTCAAATTTACTAGTGACTCTGAAAGAGAAATTGAACAGTCTCCTCCATATGTCTAATAGTTTCCAAAAATCTGCAGAAGAGTCAGCTATAAATTGGTTCCGGCTCAACAGAAATTAATGATCAGTTGAAAAATGGAATGTAAAAGAAAAATCCAAAACCCCCCTGTTGTTGTTATGTGCCATCAAGTCGCCTGGGACTCATAGTGACCCTATGTACAAAAGCCCTAAAATTTGCTCCTGTGCCAATCTCACTGTCTCTGTCACACCTACCCCAATTATCCCTGCCACTGAATCAATCAATCCACCTTATGGAAGATCTTCCTCTCCTATGCTGTCCCTCCACCTTTCCAACCATGATGTCCTTCTCCAAAGACTGGTCCCTCCTTGTAATATGTCCAAAGTATGTCAGACAAAGCTTCAGAATTCTTGCCTTCAAGGAGCAGCCTGGTTTAACCCTCTCTAGGATGAACCTGTTCCTTTTCTTTCCAATCCATGGTATATTCAATGCTCTTCTCCAACAGCAAAGCTCAAAGGCATCATTCTTCTTCTTCCCCCCGCCCCCCGCCTTTAAAAAAAAATAATTTTAATGAAAGTTTCCAGAGACTTAGGGTTTCCAGTCATTCGTTGTTGAACTTTTCTCACCCCCCCCCCCCCTAACTCACTCTTCTCCTTGAAAAGTAAAAGAGAACTCTTTCATTGTTACACAATTCCTCCCTCCAAGTCCATTAAACTAGGCAGCCTTCATTCTGGACTCCTGTCATGATAATAATCCCTAATTACATATCGTCGCTTTTAAACAGTTCTCCCCATCATCTGTTTCAATGCAATATACATCATTCCTCCCTTCTGTTTCTGTCTTCCCTCAACCCTGAAGCCAGTCCCATTTTACAACAGTGGTCCTATGCAATATTTATCCTTTTGGGACTGAGATATTTTACTCAGAATAATGTCCTCCAGGGTCATCCATTTTGTATATTTCATGAGTTCCTTGTTTTTCAATGCTGTATAGTATTCCATTGTGTGAATATACCAGAGATTCTCTATCCATTCATTTCCAGCTTTTTGCTATTGCGAACAAAGCTGCATTAAACATGGGTATGCATATATCTGCTTGGGTAGTGGTGATGGTTTCTTTAGGGTAAATTCCACGTAGTGGAATTGGTGGGCCAAATGGTATATCTATTTCCAACTTCTTGAGAAAGTGCCATACAGCCTTCTATTGTGGTTTCATCATTTTACACACCCACCAACAGTGAATAAGGATTCCAGTTTCTCCACAACCTCGCCAGCATTTGATGCTTGCTGTTCTGTTAAATTTTGTTATTCTTACTGGGGTGAGATGATATCTCTTAGTTGTTTTGATTTACATATCTCTTAGAGCTAGGGATTTGAGCATTTCTTCATGTGCTTGTTTATCATCTGAATGTCTTCTTTGGTGAAGTGTCCGTTCATATCCTGTGCCCATTTTTCAATTGAGTTATTTACCTTTATATTGTTGTGGTGTTCAAACATTTTATAATTTCTAGACATAAATATTCCCCCCCCATCTGTGGCTTCCTTTTTTACCCTATTAGAGAAGTTTTTGGATATGCATAGGGATCTAATTCTTAGAAGTTTCCATTCATCTATTTTATCCTCTCCTGGTTGTAGATTTCCCAGGATGCTTGGATGACTGTTTATGTTGTGGATTAGGACTTTAGTGTTCTTCTAAGCTTTTCTTTAATGAAGTTTATAGTCCTTAGATTTAGTCCTGGATCATTTCCTCCCTGGTCATTGTACAGCTCTCTGATGCATAGCAAGTGATTACAAAGACTATGGCCTTTTTCAAGCACACCTTAGTCGCCAGAGGGAAACCATTGCTCTTCAATGTTTTGGAGAGGTCCCTAGTAGCAGACTTTTTCATTGCAATACATCTTTTCATTTCCTAGATGCTGGTACCTAGAGTGTTAACTGTGGAGCCAAGCAAACTAAAGCTGTGAACAATCTCAATCTCTTCACCATCCATCCTGATGCTGCCAATTGGTCCAGTGCTGAGAATCTTTGTCTTCTTGATATTAAGCTTCAATTCATATTGATGGCTGCAGTTCTTGACCTTGTGCAGCAAACACTTCTAGTCCTCCTCAGTTTCAGCAAGCAGGGTTGTGACATTTGCATAACACAGGTTGTTGATGAGTCTACCTCCAATCCTGATGCCATACTTCTCCTCATACAGCCCCGCATCCCAGATAATCTGTTCTGGATACAGGTTGAAAAGATATGGAGATAGGACACATCCCTGGTGTACACACTTCCCAAATTTTAAATATTCTTAGTTTCCTTGCTCTGTTCTGATGACTGCCTCTTGGTCCAAGTATAGGTTTCTCATTAGCATGACCAAGAGTTCTGGGATTCCCATTCTTCAAAGAGTCAGCCACAGTTTGTTATGATCCACGCAGTCAAATGCCTTTGCATAATAAATGAAATACAGATAGACTTTCCTCTGGTATTACCTGCTTTCAGCCAAGATCAATTTAACATTAGCTACAATATCTTTAGTACCATGATGCCTTCTAAACCCAGCTTGTGCTTCTGGCAGTTCTCTGTTGATGTGCTGTTCCAAGTGTTTTTGGATAATCTTCAGCAGAATCTTGCTTGCATGTGATATCAATGATATTTTTCTGTAATTTCTATACTCTTTTGGGTCACCTTTCTTTGGGATGGGAACAAATATAGTTCTCTTCCAGTAAGTTGCCTCTGAAGAGCGCTGAGAAGCCAAAGCATCCAGAGTCTTCTTCTCTTTTGCCATCTCTCCACCCTTCCAAGTGTGATATCCTACTCTATGGACTTATCTCTAGTGAAATATGCTCAAAGTATGTGAGAGGGAGTTTCAAAATCCTTGCCCCCGTGGAGCAACTAAGTTTTACCGTCCCCAGGACAGACCTGTTGATTGTCTTTGCAGTCCATAGTATGTTCAATACTCCGTTCAGCACCACAACTCAAAAGCATTGATTTTTTCCCCCTTTTCTGTAATCCTTCTTTATAGTCCAGCTCTCACAGCAAGTAATTGAGAAGACAATGGTTTGTGTCAGAGCAGTGGAACATATATTACTCATTCGCACAATGCAGAGACCTTTGAGAGAAGATTTTTCCCAATGTAACTTGATATTTTGTTCCTTGAATTGAAGTCATGGACTACTGAAAGAGCAAACAAATATTTCTTGCAGAACATACAACCAGGATACTCCTTGGTGACAAGGATGATGACATTCATCTCATGTATTGTGGATATGTTCTTAGTAGGGACCAGTCCTTTAAAAAATATAATCTTGAGAACTATAGCTCAGAATTAATTTCAATATTTTGTAATATTTACTAGGCTACCTTATTCTCCTGTGTTTCATATTCCATGTTTATAACATATGGAAAAATATCCAACTGAGTGTAACTGGGAAGAGGCAACGTCATGGTAGGTAGAGAAAAAATATGAAATTGTCAACTTAGATTCACAGTGAACACCCTTGTTATCTCCAGTGAAGAAATCAAAAGGTATGTCACATTGAGAAAATCTGGTGCCAACAACATGTCCATCGTGCTAAAGAATAAAATGTCAGCATGAAAAGTAAGGTACATATAATCTAAGCTACTAACTTTTCAAATACTGGCTATTCATTGGAAAGTTGGAGAACGATTCAAGATGGCAGAAGAAGAATCAATATTTTTGAGTTGTGGTGTTCAAGAAAAGTGGAGAATATCGCATGAACTGCAGAAAAATGAAGCAAGTATGTTGTTGAAATCCAGGGTTCTCCATGAAAGCAAAGATAGTGACATTTCATCTCATATACTTTAAGCATATTGCTAAGAGGGGCCACTCCATGAAAAAAAGATATCATGCTTGGATATGTGTAGGGTAACTTGAAGTAAGGAAGTTACCCTACAAGATGGTCAGACATAATGATTATAGCAATGGGGTCAAGTATATAAGAAATGGTTAAAATACAATATCTTTCAAATCTATTTTTCGTAGGTTGCTATGAGCTGTAGT
>NW_006399915.1:198109-201370 GCF_000299155.1 Elephantulus edwardii
CTTGGAGAAGGACATCATGCTTGGGACGGTTGAGGGACAACGCAGGAGGGGAAGACCCTCTATGAGATGGACTGATTCGGTGACTGGGGTAATCGGGATGGGTGTCTCAGAGGCGGTGCGGTTGGCGCAGGATAGAGCAAGGTTTAGGGCTGTTGTGCATAGGGTCGCAATGTGTTAAAAACGACTCGACGGCACATAACAACAGCAACAACAACATTCAATGTGTATGCTGAGCAAATACTGAAGTTGACCTTTTAGTTCTAGTGTTTAAAAAAAAAAACCCTGAATATCCCATGGGCTGTCAAAAGAACATACAGATTTATCTTAAAGAAAGTGCACCCAGATTGTCCCTTAGAACCAAATATGGAAAAAACTCCCTCATATTTTTGACATGTGCTAAGAAGAGGTTATTCTTTGAAAAAGGAAATTATCCTTGGAAAGAGAGTAAGTTCCCAAATGTGATGAATTTACACAGTGACTGGAGAAATGAGGTCAAGTGTTTCAGAGATGATGAGCATAGGAAGGATAAGACAGGGTTTACATTTTTTGGGGCTTATTAAAAGAAACATTTTCTTTTATACTGGTTTACTTACAAAGTTTGTATGCATTGTTTTTCACACTGGGTCTTTCCCATTTCCTTTACTCACTTCTCCTTCCACCCATCAAATTTGCATTTGTTTTTAATAGGGTAACTATAGGTCATATTTGATTTGGTGACACCTAACAACAATGAATGACGTTACTAGACTTTCAATGATTGTCAGTAATCTAAGAGGAGGAGAGGATAAACTAGATGAACCCAAACTTTTGAAAATCAAATCCTTTTGTGCATCAAAATACTTCTCCACCAGGATAAAAAAAGGGAAGCAAATAGAGAGGGGAAATATATGTGGTAAAAACACTTCTGACAGAGAATTAATTTGAACTTTGTAGAATCAATAAGGCAAATAACCCAATGGTGAAAAAGTCAGAAAAGGTGAAAAGACTCTACCAAAGAAGATAATCAGATGATGAACAATAACATGAAGGAAATTTGAAATCATTAGCTATTAGAGAGGTGCAAATAAAAAAAATGAGATATCATCTCACCCCTGTAACAATGACATAGTTTAACCAGCAAGAGATAACAAATGCTGGCAAAGATGAGGGGTTGTAACTATCATGTATTGCTGATGGGACCATAACATTTTTTAACTGCTATGGACGACAGTCTACTTACTACTTCCTTAGAAGACTTAAAATAGAATTTTTTTTTGTCCCACCTATCTCATTTTTGGGAAGCTATCACACAGAAAGTACAGATAAAATTGAAATAGGTATAGGCATACCCATGTTTACTGCAGCAATATTCATAATAACAAACAAAGAGAAGCAGCCCAAATGCCCAATTGAATGGATAAGCTGTGGTATATCCATACAAAGGAATATTATGCAACACTGAAAATCACTGGAGATCTTGAGAAACAGTATGTGACATAAATGAGTCTAAAGAACCTCTATACTAAGTGAATTAACTCAGTCTCAAAAGGACAAGTGAGGGGAGCTCTGGTGGCCTAGTGGTAAGGAGCTGCAATTACAATCCCAGAGGCACACGGTTCGAATCCACCAGATGCTCTGCCGAGGAAGGAGGGACAGTCTCCACCTGTACCAGTCAGATCTGATTTGATGGTACACTCACACAAAAAAAATAAAAAAAAAAAGACAAGTGAAGTATATGAACACTATTATAAAATCAAGAGGATTATAGGGCAATGGGGTTGAGGAAGACAGAGAAAAGGAAGTAACAGAAAATAGTTAAAGAAATAGGCATTTGGAAATATCAAAGGAAAAATAATTTGAAAAAAAGGAGAGATAAAAAAAACATTATGAGTAACACAATTAATAAGTTGATAGAGGATGTACATGAAGGAATGAAGAAGGATGAAGGGAAATAAATCTGTGAATGAAATGAGTGAATGAAAAACCACTTTCTATATAAACTCCCATGCAAATAGCAATAAAAATTAGAACAGAAGAGGAAATGATACAATGGCTATATAATATTTTAAATATTATTTAAAAACCCACAAACTATCAATTATTAACCTTGAAATTATTTTTTCTCGTTTTAATGTATTAGAAATTTTAACATGTCACAATTTATAGCTAGTGTGTGTGTGTGTGTGTTTCCTTCCTTTCAATTTTTAAGACCACCACACTAATGATATGGATTCACACTCCAAGATAACTTGAACCTCCAAGATAACTCCTTAAAAACAGGGAAAATCTTTCATATATTTAATTCATAAGCTTCCTTTAACAAATATTTCATAACTAATTATGTATGTATTTTATTGAAAGAGGGAATAATTATAATAAGTAATAATGACTTGGGAATATCCTTTATGTCAAATGTTGACAATAGTAACTGGGAAAATAAAGTAATTTTCTAAAACACAGTAAATCAATAAAATAGACTGTAAAGCAGTGTACAAAGTGCTTAGGGATACTTGTAAATGAAATTTTTTATATAGAATAGATGAAAGCCATTTTCTTCATTACTTCTTCCTTGAATATACAGATGATCTGATATTCTAGAACCCTTAATCTATCACCTCTAATAGCCATATTAAATTTCACTTTGAGCAACTAACATCTATGCTACAATCTTCAAAAATTAATATACCATGGACAGTTTATCCTCTGAATGACATGTTGTAAATGGAAAAGCTTTGATACATTTTTCATCCTTAGAAACTCTGCTCTTGCAATTCCTCTCATGAATCAGAATTGTATCACATTTGGCTCAGTTGCTTCAAATAAGTGGTAGTGTATACTCTCCTTTTTGTAATTTTTCTAGCTACAGTTTTTATTCATGAATGTTTATAATAATATACGAACCAGGCCACTTAAGTGATCACATTAAGAATTTGTGTCTGTTATCTTTTTCATTCTATTCTATGTATAACATTATGGTGGAAACCATTGAAATGAAAAGTGAGGACTCTATTAATGTATTTTTGAATGTGCTGAAAAAACAAATTGTTTTTCTTATGACTATGTCACTAAAGCTTCCTCTGGATTTGGACAAGTCATATTCAATTCTGTTCAAATATTGCTATTGTTAAGACTTTGGAATCTACTCTAGTTCGAAGTGATCCAAAGGAAGACACTGCTTGTTCCTGTGCTGTCCTGACAATTGTCTTTTTTGAGACTATTGTTGTTGTTATGTGCCGTCGAGTTGTTTGCGACTCATAGCAACCCTATGTACAACAGCCCTAA
>NW_006399915.1:201855-212865 GCF_000299155.1 Elephantulus edwardii
AGCAAACTGAAGCTGTGAACCATTTCAGTCTCTTCGCCATCCATCCCGATACTACCAATTGGTCCAGTGGTAAGAATCTTTGTCTTCTTGACATTGAGCCTCAGTCCATACTGAAGGGTGCAGTCCTTGACCCTCTGCAGTAAGTGCATGCGGTCATCCTCAGTTTCAGCGAGCAGGGTTGTGTCATCTGCATTACGCAGATTGTTGATAGATCTTCCACCAATCCTAATGCTACACTTCTCCTCAAAGAGCCCAGCCTCTCGGATAATCTGGTCTGCATACAGATTGAAAAGGTATGGAGATAGGACACATCCCTGGTGTACATCCTTCCCAATTTTGAACCATGCAGTGTTGCCCTGCTCTGTTCTGACGACTGCCTTTTGGTCCAAGTATAGGTTTCACATTAGCACGATTATATGTTCTGGGATTCCCGTTCTTCTCAGAGACAGCCAAAGTTTGTCATGATTCACACAGTCAAATGCCTTTGCATAGTCAATGAAACACAGATAGACATTCTTCTGGCAATCTCTGCTTTCAGCTAAGATCCGTCTAACATCAGCTACAATATCCCTAGTACCACGACCCCTTCTAAACCCAGCCTGGACTTCTGACAGTTGTCTGTTGATATACTGTTCCAGTCGTTTTTGGATAATCTTCAGTAGAATCTTGCTTGCAGGTGAAATCAATGATATTGTTCTGTAGTTTCTACACTCAGTTGGGTCACCCTTTGTTGGGATGGGAACAAATGTTGATCTCTTCCAGTCAGTTGGCCAAGTGGTTGTTCTCCAGATTTCTTGTCACAACTTGGTGAGCACATCTAGGGCAGCATCAGGTAGCTGAAATATGTCAATTTGTATACCATCTATTCTGCTAGCCTTATTTTTTGCTATTTCCTTCAAAGCAGCTTGAACTTCTTCCTTCATCACCATAGGCTCTTGCTCAAATGTTATTTCATTTAATTCTTCTGTATCAGCCAATTTCTTTCGATACAATGACTCAGTATATTCCTTCCATCTTCTTTTGATATCTCCTGGATCATTTAACATCTGCCGAAAGCATCCTTGCTTCTATAGCAACTCGAGATTTGAACTGGTTCTTCAGTTCCTTGAGCTTAAGAAATGCTGGATGAGTTCGGCCCTTTTGATTTTCTGACTCTAGCTCCTCGCACATTTCATTGTAGTATTTTGCTTTGTCATTCCGTGCTGCCTTTTGGAATCTCCTGTTCAGCTCTTTAGTGTCTTGAATTCTTCCTTGTGCTTTGGCTTCTCTATGTTCCAGTGCAATCTTCAGAGTTTCTTCTGACATCCATTTTGGTCTTTTCTTCCTCTTTTATTACTGAAGAAATTATACTGTCAACCTCATTGAGTGTGAGTTATTGCCATTGCTGACCTTTTGCTTTACTTAGCATGATGCCTTATACAGGATCTAGCCCCTACTGATAACATGCTTATGATAAGTGAGATGAGTCTCACTATCTTTGCTTCTAAGGAGCATTCTGACTTCCATGCTTCCAAGAAACAGTTGTTTGTTTTTTTTGTAGTTAATGATATATCCATTATACTTTGTAATCATAAAAAATTCAAGGACATCCATTCTTTTTAGGTCTTTCCTATTAACTAGCAAAGATCAAAAATATCTATAATGTTGTTAATATGTGTAATATCATTTTTCAAGCACTTGAGGATTACCGGCCTGATGACAAGAAGCTAAACTGCAATTGCAAAGGCATGCAGTTCGAGGCCTCCAGTGCTCTGTGAGAGAAGGATGGATAATTTCCTAATATATAATTAACTGCTCCTGAAAACCCAAAAATGAGTCAGTTCTGACACAACAGCAACAGGTACTAGTAAGACCTTTGTTTACACCAAGAAAAATGAAAATAGGTTAAGTAAAATTTTCAAATTCTCACAACTGTATTGTGAAAGAGATAGAATTTTAAAGAAAAATATTATGGCATTGAGTCTATATTTTCAAGAATTCTTACTCTGCTATACATTATCTTTGTAGTTGTTATAATGTAGATGTTGCAGATAACATGTTTAATTAAATTTAAAGAGCAATGTAAATATAACTAATCCTCATTGTTCATATAGTACATATTTGCAAATTTGCTTTGAAGTAAAATTTATGAATGCCTAATAAATACTGTTAAGGAGCTCTGGAGCCTTAACATGTAAGGGGTTGTGTACTACCCAAAGGCAGAAAGTTTAATCCACCAGGTGCTGCACAGGAGAAAAATGGGCAATTCCCAGTTGTGAGTTTTATAGGTTCTGAAAAACTGCTGGAGGATGAGCTATGTATTAGTTTTGACATGACAGCAAAGGTTTTTCAATAATAATCTGTACTTACAGCATTTTCAAGAAACACTCTCAAATATACTGAGGGATTAAAAATTGAGTTGCCTAATATACATGTTCTCTGCTGAGGATGACAGTGATCTGCTTTCTTATTTCTGCTCTCATACTAGAAACATGAACTATCTTTGTGAGCTACTTAAATGTCATTTTCCCCCTTCTTCCTTTTTATTGGTTTTCCGTTTAACTTAATCACTAATTTGTTTTAGAGATAAATATGTGCAAGTTGTTGTTGTTGTTCTTATGGGCCATTGAGTAGCTTCCCACTCATAGCAATCATATGTACAACAACCCTAAACCCTGTGCTATCTCTTGCCAACCTTATTGTCTCTGACACATCTATCCCTATTATACCCATGACAAAATCAATCCATCTCATCAATGGTCTTCCTCTCCTGCACTGTCCTTCCATCCTCCCAAGGATGACGTCCCTTTCCAAGGACTGATCCCACCTTGCAACGTGTCCAAAGTATGTAAGATGGAGCTTCAGAATCCTTGCCTCTAAGGAGCAGCCTGGCTTTACCCTCTTCAGGACGAACTTGTTTGTTATCCTAGTAGTCCATAGTATATCCAATACTCTTCTCCAGAACCAAAGATCAAAGGCATCAATTTTCCTTCTATTAACCATAGTCATTGTCCAGTTGTTTGATTCATATGAAGTAATCACAAAGACCATGGCCTGTATCAGGTGCACCTTAGTTTTGAGACTGACATCGTTGCTCCTCAGTACCTTGGAGAGGTCTCTAACAGCAGAATTTCCAAATGCAAGTCGTCTTTTAATTTCCTGATTGCTGGTACTGAGAATGTTGGTTGTAGAGCCAAGCTAACTGAAGCTGACAACAATCTATCTCTTTACAGTTTATCATGATGTTGCCAATTGGCCCAGTGGTGGAAATCTTTCTTTTCTTGATGTTGAGCTTCAATGCATTTTGAAGTCTGCAGTCCGTGACCTTCTGTATCAAATGCTTTAGGTCCTCCTCAGTTTCAGCAAGCAGGGTTATGTCTTCAGCATATCATAGATTGTTGATAAGCCCACCTCCAATCCTGATGCCACAGTTCTCCTCAAAAAGTCCAGCATCCTGGATAATCTGTTCCTCATATAGATTGAAAAGATATGGAGGTAGGACACATCCTTGACACACACCCTTTCCAATTTTGAACCATGCAGTGTTTCCTTGCTCTGTTCTGATGACTGCCTCCTGGTCCAACTATAAGTTTCATATAAGCACAATTAAGTGTTTTGGGATTCTCATTCTTCTCAAAGTCAGCCACAGTTTATTGTGATCCACACAGTCAAATGCCTTTGCATAGTCAATGAAGCATAGATAGACACTCTACCTTCAGCTAAGATCCATCTGACATTAGCCATAATATTCCTAGTCCCATGGCCTCTTCTAAACCTAGCCTGCACTTCATACAGTGCTCTGTTGATGTGCTGTTCCAGTCATTTTTGGATGCTCTTCAGCAGAAACTTGCTTGCATGTGATATCAATGATATTGTTCAATAATTTCCACACTCTGTTGGATCTCCTTTCTTTGGAATGGAAACAAATATAGATCTCTTCCAGTCAGTAGACTGTGTGGGTCCTCCATAATTCTTGGCATAATTTGGTGAGCACATCCAGGGCAGCATCTCTTTGTTGAAATATGTCAGTCGGTATGCCATCAATTCCTGGGGCCTTATTTTTTTGCCAATTCTTTCAAAGCTGTTTGAACTCCCTCCTTCATCACCACAGACTCTTGCTCATATGTGATTTCATGAATATGTGTGCTCATACATTGTTTCATGAATATGTGCATAGCTAAGTTTTATTCAGTCATACAATTGGCATTAAAGTCAATATTTATTAAGTAACAAAATACATTATAAGCATTAATATGCATAAAGCAAAGTTACATATTTATTGACTGATATATTAACTATATGTATTTGTTAACATATTAATTATTGATTGGTGAAATTTTGTGACTAGAGTACAATACAATCCTAGTGCTATATTTTCCCATGGAACAATATTTCATTATTTTCTAGTTTAGTTTTATGATGGCTTAATAGAAAGCAATTACCATGCATAATAAGCGTTCAGCAGATAACACGGTAAATGCATAAAAACCTGTTACTAGTCGGTGATAGTCCTGTTTTCTATAAAATTTTGGTCTATGAAGATTTACTATTGTTGTTAAGTGCTGTCAAGTCAGCTCTGGCTCATAATGACCCTACATACAGGAGAACAATGCCCTGCAATTTCCTGTGTCATCTTCACAATGTCTGCTGTATTGAAACTTGTTTTAGTACTATGTCAATTTGTTGTGTGGAGACTCTTCGCTCCCAAAGGTCCTCTACTTCCACAAGCATTATTTTCCCTCTCCAGAGACTGGTCCTAACCAGAGAAATGAGACCAAGTCTCATCATCTTGTTTCTAAAGAACACACTGGCTGAACATATTTAAATACAAATTTATTTGTTCTTTAGGCAATCCATGGTATATTTAATATTTTTTCAAAACCACCACAATTCAAAGGCATCAGTTCTTCTTCAGTTTTCCTTGTGTAACTATCTAGCTTTTAAATGAATATGAAGCAATGGACTATCCTATGATTTGTTTTTGTTGTTGGTATTGTTTCTGATACCATCGAATCAAGTACAATACAAAGCAACCCTCTAAATAACCAACATGAATCCTGTTCTATCCTGTGTCAGCCTTATAATCTCTGCCACACTTGAGTTCATTGCTGTTGTGATTGTGTCAGTTGATCTGATTGGTTTTCTAACTCTTTCATTAATCCTCTACCTTTCCAAGCATCATGTCCCTTTCTAAGGTGTAGGCTGTAAAGCCACACGCTCGAAGTATGAGAGGTGAAGCTTTGCTGTCTTTGTTTCCTAATGAGCTTTCTTGATATCTGAATAACATTTCTTAAGACATAACTGTACTTTTGGGATTCCATGGGAAATTCAGTTTTTTTCAAAACCTCAGTTCAAATACATCAATTGTTCTTCTATCCTCCATATTCATTGTTCAGCTGTCAGATGTGTAGCCAGTGATTGAAAATACTTGAGCCTGACTCAGGCACAAATTAGTATTAATACTGAACAAAATCTGTTGCAATAGTTCATAGACAATACAGAATCATATCAGGAAAGTAATAATGCTATAATTCAGGTTAATGTTGTTGTTGTTGTTGATTGCCTTTGAGTTGAGGATGACTAATAGCAAAGCTATAAAAATTCATAGAGTTTCCAGAAGCATGTTCTTAAGGAAGTGATGTCACACCTGCTCCCAAATAGGAAAACACAATCATGTAGTCAGGACAACTTCCAAAAGGTGTTCATATGCACCTCAGCCTTCATCAGTCTTTATATTTTAGGCTCTTCATCATGCCAATTATGGTTCTCCCCATCCAATCCTCCAACATACTTGGGCCAAAGGCTTTTAACTCTGTTTCTGGGGTGTAACAATCTTAAGATCAGTTCCATCTCATATCTGACATCTGCCTTCTCTGATGCTGGTTGCTATAACTGTTGTTTCCATAGGCCATAGTGTGGCTGGCACAAGAAAATTTTTGGCCCTGAAGGGCAAAATACATTCTCTTGCTTCTTATTTACTGATGTTGAGAGATTAAAATTCTGATGCTGAATCTGCTCAGTTTAATGGGCAGATGAGTCAATTCCCTTGTGGATAGACTAACACAGCCTATTAATATATTCTCCCCTAACCACATGACAAAGTTGACTTAATGAATAAGAAAAAACACTTGGAACAATGACTTACCACCACGGTCCCTTACAGTAGACTTGGCAAATGAAATGTGTACCCTGAAATACTGACTTTAGGGAACTGATTGCTGAGCTAAGTAATATGAAATAATTTATAAATGCAAACATTTATCCATCTATCATGCTGTTGTCTATTGGCATAGCAGTCAGGATGTTTGCGTTCTTGATGTTGAGATCCCCCTTTCTAAATGAAGTCTGTAGTCCTTTGTGTTGTGTAGCAAGTCATTTCAAGTACTCCTCAATTTTAGTAAGCAAGGATGTGGTATTTATATAACACAGGTTGCTGAGGTCTTCCTGCAATCCTGATGTCACATTCCCTTTCATAAAATACAGCTTCACAAATTATTCATTCAGCACACAGTTAAAATAGGTATGGAGAGTGGAAACAACCTTGAAGTAAACCTTTCTTGATTTTAAACCATGTTATGTTTCCTCGTTCAATTTGAACAAAAGCTTTTTGGTCTAAGTATAGATTTCATATGCACTCAATTAAGTGTTCTAGGATTTCTATTTTTCTCAGGGTTAGCCAGTGAGTTGATTTAACCATTATTTCATTTGTTATTTTTGTTATGTGCTATCAAGTTGACTCCAACTTATAGCAAACTTACATTCATTATCTCTGAATCCCAAAACTATGTCAATCTATCTCATTCAGGGTCTTCTCTTATGTTGTTTCTCTACCCTTTCAAGCATGATGTCTTTCTCTAAGGACTGGTTCCTTTTGACAACATGCCCAAACTATGTGAGACAGAGCTTTAGAATCTTTGACTCAATGAAACAGCCTGATTTCATACTCTCCAGGACAAACTTATTTGTTCTCTTGACAGTTTATGGTTTATTCAATAACCTATTCCACCACCATAACTCAAGGGCATCAATTTTTCTTCTTCATCTTTGGTAATTCATTGCCTAATACTCAGATGCATAACAAGTAATTGAGAAGACCGTGGCCTGGATCAGGCAACCTTTGGTCTCTAGAGAGGCATCATTGCTTTTTAGCACTCTGAAGAAGTCCCTGACAGAAGAATTTCCCAATGCAATTAGTTTTTTTTTTCCTGACTGCTGGTGTCAAGAGTGTTTGTTGATTGTGGAATCAAGTAAGCTGAAATAGTTAACAATCTTAATCTCTTCTCCGTCTATCATGGTTCTAAGAATTAGTCAAGTTGTGAGAATCTTTGTTTTCTTAATGTTGAGCTTCAATCCATAATGAAGAATACAGTCCTTGACATTCTTCAGAAAACATTTCAAGTCTCAGTTATATCAAGCAAGGTCGCATCATCTGCATAACATAGGTTGTTTATGATTCTTCCTCCAAACCTGATATCAAATTTTCCTTATACAGCTAAGAAAACTAGACCAAATGCTGACTGTGAAACAGACCACCAACTACTGAAATGCTGGTTCAGACTGAAGCTAAAGAATATTAAATCAAACCCACAGTAACCAAAATTTGATCTCAAGTCTATTGTACCCGAATTTAAAAGGCATTTCAGGAATGAGCAAAGGCAAGAACAGCTGTGCAAGAATATAAAGAACATTATCCATGAATAAAGAAAAAAATTATTACAAAGACAGAGGAGGAAGAAAAGTCCAAGACAGATGTTGGAAGAGACTCTGAATTTTACACTGGAGTGCTAAAAAGTAAAACAAAGGGAAGAAAACAGGAAGTTAATGAACTTAAAAAAATATTGTAAGGAACAGCTAAGGGAGACAAAGTAAAGTGTTATAATGAAAGGTCCAAATCTCTGGAGTCAGAAAACCGAATAGACTTGATTGGCATTTATTAAGCTGAAGAACTGAAGAACAAATTCAAGCCTTGAGTTGCAATACTTAAGGATGCTATTGGTAGAATACTGAATGATCCAGCATCAAAGAAGATGGAAGGAGTACATGGAGTCACTCTACCAAAAATAATTTCATAATGTTCAAGAGGCAATGGCTATAAGCAAGGAAATGCAATCTGCTCTGAAGGAATCAGCATAAAACAAGGCTCTCCAAGAATTGATGGAATACCAATTGACATATTTCAACAAACAGATGCAGCTTACATATGGCAGATGCAAGATGATCTTACATATGCAGATGGGCATACCAGGTTGCACTAGGAAATCTGGAGGACAATTTTCTGGAAGAAATTCTTATTTATTGTCATTGCAAGAAGAAAAAAGGTCATCAGACAGGATGAGGAAGTTATAGAACAATATCACTAATATTACATGCATGAAAAATCTTACTGAAAATCATTCAAAATGACTTGAAATGAACACTGTTAGAGAACTATCAGAAATGCAAGATAGGTTTAGAAGAGGCCATGACACTAGGGACTGTATCATCAATGTCAGGTAGATCTTGGCTCATATCAGAGAGTACCAGAAGAATGTCTATTTGGAATATCTCTCTGTGTTTTCATTGATTATGCAAAGACATTTGACTGTGTGGATCAAAACAAATTGTGGCTAACTTTGAGAAGGCAGGGAATCTCAGATCATTTGATTATGTTCATGTGAAGCCTATATTTATATAAAAAAGTAGTAGTCAGAACAGACCAAGGAAACATTGCATGGTTCAAATTCAAGAAAGGAGTGAGTCAGAAATGTATTCTGTCTTATACCTTTTAACACTATGACTTGGTTTATGAGCCCCTTAATATTCAAAGTGACAACTTTAATTGATAATCTTTTCTAACACTTTAAAGAGGTCTTTCGCAGCAGATTTGCCTAATGGAACATTGTTTTTCTTAGGTGACATTTTGCCAACTATGAATCATACTGACTCTATGAATGATAGATCTAACCGAACTATGTCCTCTTTTACTTCAATCTCATGATCGCTTTCTTTAAACTCACTGTGGTAATCACTATGTCATCTCATCTTGTTGAGGATCTTCCTTCCTTTTGTTGAAAATTTATCTTTACTATAGAGAGTATAATATCTCTCCCCAAGAATTGGTTCTTTCTGGAAATATCTTTAGGTGAGAAAAATTTTCTCCACACTTTCCTATTGCACTTTCTTCTGTTTGTTTAATTGTTATTTTATGGTATATCCAATATGTTCCATAAAACCAAAATTCAGAAGCATTTTTTTTTCTTTTCTGTCATCCTTATTCATTGTATGACATTCAGATGCATAATAAGCAATTGAAACTGGATCAGATGCACCTTAGATTTTAAGCTGACACCCTTACTCTTTAAAATATTTGAGATGTGCTTGACAGAGATTTCTTCAATTCCACATTGCATCTGATTTCTTGACTGTTGCTACCATGGTTGCTGATTATGAATCTAAGCCAAATGCTACCATTGTCTCCTTCTTTTATCATGATGTTGCCTTTTGATTCAATGGTGAAATATTTTTATTCTTGATATTGAAATGTATTCTATATTTAAAGCTGTAGTCATTGATCTTCTTTAGTAGATGTTTCAAATCTTCACTTTATGCCACCAAGATTGTGTCATCTACATACGCAGGTTATTAATAACCTTTCTCCAGTCTTGATGCCACATTCTTAATATTTTCCATCTTTTTGATTGTTTCCTCCGCATACAGATTTAGTTGATATGGAAAAAGGATAGAACTCTGACACATACCTTTCCTAATTTGAAACCCTGCAATATTCTCTTGTGTTATTTAGACAACTACTTCTTAGTCTGGATACATATTTTGAGTATGATTAAGTGTTTTGAGATTCCTATACTTTTCAATGTTTATATAATTTGTTATGATCTGCTTAGTAAAACTAGTGATTTGAAAATATCACCTTGAGACAAAAATGAGACTGGAAATTAGATGATAGAATTTTGTACAATAAATGATTTATTTATTGCAAATACCTTTATCCAATAGTAAATATATACATGGATTTCCCTTGATGGACTACACTGGAATCACATTGACAACATCTGTAGGAATAGACATTAGAAAAAGTTCATTAATCACTAGTCAAAATCAGACAAACATTTGACTGTATAACTGAACATAAACTGTTGTTGTTGTTGTTGTCGTTGTTAAGTGCCGTTGAGTCTCAGGCAAATCATAGAGACCATATGAAGGAAAGTCCTCAACACTTGAGTGTCTTTCATCCTCTCTCCAGGTTCATCAGCAAGCTATTACGGAAGTGGATGCCACTCTTCCTTTCAAGCTTGTTTTAATATGGGAATTCCATCCCAGTCTCTGTCAGCACTGAGTAACCAACCATTAATGCATTTGACACATCACTGTCACAGGAACATAAATTGCTCAATGCAAATTCAAATTAAAGTGAAAATGAAAGAGGAAAGTGAAAACAACTCTACAAGCACCAAAAAAGAGCTTTGGGTTATTCCAGTCGAATTTTACAATGTAATGTAGTGTTCTCTGATTTTTTTTCTTTTTTATTTGTTGATGTTGAAGTGTAATCCATGTTGCACTTTCAGTATAGATTAAAGTGATGACAAACAGTGATACTCTGCTTCTAGTCTGCACATTTGAAAGTGAGGGGGATTCCAAGGACAGAAGGGTAGCAAATTTGTTTCCTCTTTCACTTCCCACTTCCTCTTAATGGAAAGTAAGAATTGTCTTTCTCATTTATCATTTTCACACCATCTCTCACTACCTAGAAAATGGTAGAGATTAGGCTCAGTATTTTAGAATATAAGGACTTACACGAGTCTATCTGTCAGATGTAGAGAAAGAGTGCCCAGCATGGGCGTTACCTAATGCTTGGAAGAAAAATACACACCAGTACAATTTAATTCATTTTTGCTGAGTGTCTTTTCTGTGAGACAATGTTGTTGTTGTGGTTATGTGCCGTCAAGTCGTTTCCGACTCATAGCGACCCTATGCACAACAGCTCTAAACCCTGCTCTATCCTGTGCCAACCGCACCTCCTCTGACACACCCATC
>NW_006399915.1:216348-224961 GCF_000299155.1 Elephantulus edwardii
CCACACTTAAAGCAAGTGAGTGGGAGCTTCCTCTCTACTCCCGTGCCTATCTGTGGCTCTTGTCTGTGACACTGTTTGCTGAAGTGGCCCAGCTTTCCCCTGTGAGACAATAATATGGGATATTCAGCCTTTTTTTTAGCTTTTAAGTCTTCGTTTAAGCATTTCCTAAAATAAACTTACAGTGGTTCTTAGAAATTGACAAGTAGAGGTCTCTCTGTTCAATCAAATGCTGTGCAGTCTTTCATATTATATTTGTGTTTATAGGGCTGCTCAGCCATGAGAGAAAAGGCACAGTGTATTACAGGTAGGAAGACAGTCATCAGACAAGTCTAGTAGTAGTTAATTCTCTTGGTGGGAAATTCTCTTGGAACAACCCTACCATTAGAAGTGTATTGCAAAACAATGAAATAATGAAATATTATACATAATGGTTGGCCCTGGAGGACATTACGCTGAGAGAAATATTTCAGTCACAAAAGGACAAATACTGCATAATGCTGGGGAGGGACTGTATAACAATGTAAGAAATTTACTTTTCAAAGAGAAGAGCAAACTGGGGGTGGGGAGGTTAGTCAGGGAGAAAAGTACAACAATAAATGAATGGAAATCCAAAGTTTCTGTAAACTTTCATTAAAATTTATATGTATAAATTTTATATATATAATGTTATAATTATAAAGTGCTATCTCCAGTGGTAAGATTTGTTATTAGGTCATCTATTAGTTCATTGTGGTGTTTTGTTTTTAAAGGAAATCAATATCCTATCAACCATTTATATTTTTTATTTAGTAAAAACTGCAAAAAAAATACATTATGATGTTACACCTCTATTTACTGATTTTCATTTATTAACATATCTTGAGAAACTCCATTAAGATTATGAACATGTAGGAGTTAGTTAAATAAGAACACTTTAGTAAGTATGCCCTTAACTTACATGGTGGAAAAGAAATTGGTAAAATAATCAGTACCATAATAGTAAGAAATGATAGGAAGAAAGAATATTATCCCTTAAAAAGAAAATAAATTTCATAAATTCTTTTTTTTCTCCATTGGTAAAGTCAGTTTCTATTTAGCCTCTATGTTATTGTTTTTCTATGATACACAACTTAAGATAACACCAACATATCTCAAAGGAGTTACAACTTTATTACATACTGTGGAAAACACATAATTCTATTACTATCGATGACAGTCATGCATTGAAACAGAAATACAGCACTATGTTCCAGATAGACGTATTTGATATTAAGTCTTTCATACAGTTTAGTGTTATTTGGTCACCATTATCTGTTAATGTGTAATATATCTGGTAAAGATAATACAAACAAAAAATGTCAAGCACCTAATAAAGTATGATTTGTTTTCTGTTTAGGATTGATTTGTTTTTTTTTAATTGTGATTTTAACAAAAGTATAAAGGAAGGCTGAATTTTCACTCACTCATTGCTGTGCATTTTAAATGATACTTGGAATTATTACAAGATTTCTAAGCTCTAAATATAAGAAAGTGATTTTTTTATTCTTACTTAAAAACAGAATATCATTTAAATCAGTTTGAGGAATATGCTCATGAAATTTTTATTTTATAACAATAATTACTGAAAAAGTATGGTTTTTTAGAAAATGAATATGTACCTAAATTTACTACCTAAGTTTTTAAGTAAAATTTAAGGTGCATGCCAGAAATATTATGAAAAATAATAAATGTGTAATTGTATTGATTAAGCTTATTTCATGACTCTAACATGTCATTATTATGTGAAGTTAGCAAACTACTTGGTGTTGTCATTGTTGATTGTCTTCGAGACGAGCACAACTCATAGTAACCTTATGAAAAAAAGTCCTGAAGCTCCTCTACAACTATTGACATTTACCAAAGTTCATAGAGTTTCCGGAGGTTAAGTTGTTTAGGAAATAGTTGCCACTCTTGCTTCCAAACCTGTCATAGAATGTTATTGGTTGAGTCATCTGAGATGCATAGTGACCCTATGTACAGCAACTCTGAACCCCTCCTTGTCCTGAGCCAGTCTCATTAATTCTGACACACCAATCTCTATCGCCCCAGTCACAGTATCAATCCATCTCATTCGGGGTCTCCCTCTCTTGCACTGTCCATCCACCCTTCCAAGTATGATGTCCTTCTCCAAGGACCTCTCCCTCCTTGCAACATGTCCAAAGTATGTCAGACACAGCCTCAGAATCCTTGCCTCCAAGGAGAAGCCTGGTTTAAACCTCTCTAGGTTGAACCTGTTTGTTTCCTTAGCAGTCCATACTATGATCAAAACTCTTCTCCAGCATCACAACTCATAGACATCTATTCTTCTTCTGTCATTCTTAGTAATTGTCCAACTTTCTGAAGCATAACAAGTAATTGAGAAAACCATGGCCTGGATTAGGTGCACCTTTGTATCTAGACTGACATCATTGCTTTTCAGTCCTTTGGAGAGGTCCATGACAACAGATTTTCCCCATGCAATTAACCTTTTGATTTCCTGACTGCTGGTGTTAAGAGTGTTGATTGTAGATCTGAGTCAGCTTTAATTGCTAAAAACCTCAATCTCTTCTCCATCTATATTGGCCCAGTGGTGAGAATCTTTGTTTTCTCAATGTTGAGCTTCATTCCATATTGAACACTACAGTACTTGACCTTTCAAGGCAAGTGTTTCAAGTCCTCATCAGTTTCAGGAAGCAAGGTTGTGTCATATGTGTATGGTAGGTTGTTTATGATTGTCCCTTCAATCTTAATGCCACGCTCTTTCTCACAAAGGCTTAGTTGACATATTTAAGCAATTTATATACTTTGATATTAACCTTGACTTATACCTTGGATAAGATGGATTGACACAGTAACTGAAGTAATAATGGTAAGTGTATCACAATCAGTGAAGCTGGCTTAGGATAGGACAGGGAACAGAAATATTGTATATAGGGTTGCTATGAGTCACAGGTGACTTGATGGCACATAACAACAACAGCATAAAAATTCTTACTACTCGTGTAAATAATATATTTACATTTCTTATTATTTTTAAGTTGACATTACTTAATATTTTAAAATTATTGGTTTTTTTTTAAAAATATAGAAGGACAAGACAACTCTGAATAAGAACATGAAATTCTTATTGTCTAATTTAAAGTTATAAATTCCTATGCTAAGAGTAGTTACCAAGTAGTGATTATAAAGATGAATATTAAAGACCATTAATAATGTCTTTAATATTTATTATTAATACTTTACCCCTCTCAAATATATATACATATGCAAAGGACAACATTATGATGCTAAAATGAATAGGCATCAGTAACTTCAATCATTCCAAGGATATATAAATATTCAAAGAAATGTATTAAGTATATTTCAGTATCTAGAGGGGATTGGACTCTGTAAGATGGACCCTCTTATTTTGGTTGAAGGTAAGTGTGGAATGTTCAGTTGATTTATTGGGTTTGGTTTGGTTTTTTTTTTTTTTACTGTTTTGTTTTGTTTCATTTTTTACTTAAGTGTCTTTTTTAGAGTCAACAAGACCGTCTGAAGGGCCCTTGTATCTATGTTGGGATTATATTTTAATCCCCTATTACTATATTTTGAAGGAACATTCTTCTAAATTGTACAGCAGTCTTCTGCCAATTTGCTGTGCTGAGATAATCTGGGTTTGCTATGAACTGAACGTTGTGCCACTGTGGTCTCAAATGCCATAATGGCTCCATGGTGGACAGTGTATAGTGGAGCTCCCAATTTAAAACAGGTTTCGAAGCAGACGTAGCATCCACTTCCTAAACCACATACCTCTGGGATTCTATGAACTTTGAGAAACATTAGCTATAGAAGGTTCTCAGATCCTTTGTTCACAGGGTCACTATGATGCATGTGTGACTCAACAGCAATCAACAACAACAACAACAGTTAGAGATAAGAGGAGGAAAATGATGGTTAAATCTTGTGTGCATTGCAATTTAGTACCTAATGGTTACCCATGACTGACAGTGTTTGGTGGAGCTCCCCAAATAAAACAAGCTTGTAAACAAGAGTGGCATCTAGTTCCATAAATAGCTTGCCTCCAGAAATCCTATGAACCTGGAGAAAGGATGAAAGTCATACAAGTGTTGAGGACTTTCCTTCATAGGGTCTCTATGAGTCACCTACGACTCGATGACATTTAACAACAATAACATCAACATAGAGTATGATCAGTTGGCCTAGTGGAGAGAAAGTGATGCTACCAAGCCAAAGGTGGGTAACTTTTAATCCGTGGCCCTCAGGCCTCTTTTTCATTGTTTTTGTTCACACATTCTTCTAGGTCGTATGGCCCTGATGTGTCCACTTGCCATACAGCGGTAACTTGTGGTTGCTGTGAAGCTGAACACTGTGACACTGATGTGTAAATTTGTGTTAATGCTTACCCATGGTGTACTGTGTTTGGTGGATCTCCCTGATTAAAACAAGTTTGGAAGCAGCAGTGGAATCCACTTCTGTAATAGTTTGCCTCCGGAATCTCTATGAACCTGGAGAGGGGATGAAAGTGACACAAGTGTTGGGGACTTTCATTAATAGGATCGCTATGAGTCGCCTATGACTCAACGCCACTTAACAACAGCAACAACAATTAGAAAATATGATTAGCTTATTTGTATGTTCTTAAATATGAAAAAGGAGATAATATAGGCTACATTTTTTCACAGAACTTACTTATTTGATAATATATATATGAAAGCTGTTTGGTGATGTCAAATGAGAATGATTAATCGGTTTTACATATTTTGAAGAAAAAATAGGTACTCATAGATGTTTTAAAATGTATTAAAAAGAAAGTTATATTTGAAAATGTTTGCTCTAGTCATAAATGTAGTTGATGGAATTAGAATGATTCTCTACAAAGAAATGTAAACCAAAGCCCACACCCATTGCAATTGAGTCAATTTCAACTCATACTAATCTTTTGAGTAGAGTAGAACTACTCCTTAGAGTTCCTAGGGCTGTAATTCTTTATGAAAAGAAACTGTCAAGTATATTTTCTGAAGCTTATGGGTGGGGTTGAAGTTCTAAACTTTCAGTAGGAAGTCAAGTACTTTAAGTATGGAGCTACATAATGTAAAGAAAGGTAAAGTTGAACACAACATGAAAATGAGATAGAATATAACAGAGCTGTGTTCACTAATATAAAGAAACATATAAACTTCCTAGCAAACCAGTTTCTAAGTTGCAAATATTTGTTAAACGTTATGTCTAAAAGAAGTTTACATAGCTAGTGGGATTTCCACTGGGGAGAGAAAAAAAAATGTAAGTCTGTTTTGGAATGGTTCTAGTACTACAATTTACAAAGCCAAAAACTATAAGGGAGTTTTCCAGAGCACTGTTAGCAACCTGGACCCTTACAAAACATATAGCAGTGACCATTCAGTAAAAGACTTAAGAGATGAATGAAGATGACATGGCCACTGAGTACACACCAGGTGTTAAAGGTCTGACTCTCCCATAACAGAAGGAAGTTGGTGAATACGGCAACAATTTTAGAGAGACCTAAAGTGAACCTCAGAAAAACCGTGAGGTAGGAGTGATGAATATAACACAGCAAAATAAAGTATACATATATACATGATAATTTGCAAGCAATTTAATTATTGTTTTAAGTATAAGTGAAGAAATACAAAGTAATTCAGAAGTTAGTACTGTAACACAAAACAATAACAATGATTAGACAAGTAAAGTAGCAGAAAACAAATCATGCACACACATTAGGAAAAAATTAATGTAGCAGAACTAATGATTAAAATATTGGAATCAGAAGCAATGTGCTTGAATAATTATTAAAATTCTTAGTGAAATCTAATCAAGGCATATATAAATTTTAAACACACACACACACACACACACACACACACACACAAACCCAAACAACTGTTTTTGTTGTCAAGTGCCAGTGAGTACTAGTCATAGACAACACTGTGAACAACAGATCTTAACTATGTCCAATTCTATACAGTCCTCATCATCTTTGACATTAGCTTGTTGCTACAATTACTGTCAATCTATTACATTGAGAATTTTTATCTCTTTCACTGACTCTTGCCTTTCCAGGAATGATGTTCTTTTTCAAGAACTAACCCTTTCTAACAACAGGCCCAAAATTTATGAGACAAAGCTTTACCATCCTTGCCTCAAAAGAGCATTTTGTCCACATTTTCTCCAAGACAGTCCATGGGATATTTGATATTTCTGTTATCCTTAAGCACTGGCCAGTTCTCAGGTGCATAGCAAGTGATTGGAACTATCATAGGCTGAATCAGTTTCACCATAGACTTTGAACTGACATCATAGCTGCACAGAACTTTGGATAGGCTTTTGATAGCCGACGTTCTCCATACAGCTTCACGAACAATTTGTTCAGAGTACAAATTGACTAGGTATGAAGAAAGAATATAATCCTCACTCACACCTTTCCTTATTTTAAACCATACAGTGTTATCTTTCTGTATTTGGATAAATGTTTCTTGATCTAGGTGTAGTTTTTACATGAGACCAGTTAAATGTTCTTGAATTCCCATTCTTCTCAATGTTAACAATTTTTTTTAATCCACACAGTTCAAATGCCTTTATCTTATGCAGCCACTGCTGCTGCACTGAGGAAAACTTAATCGTGCCTGCTGGACAAGGCAATTCTTCTAGACCTTTCCTTCTTCTGCACCCTGTCTTACTGAGAGGGACCAATGGCTATACGCCAGCCCAACCTCTGGGCCTTCTGGGCCTTGCCCTATTGCTGTGCATATTATGATGTCATTAAATTTGGGTTTATTCCAAAAAATAATAATTATGAATGAAACAAACAAATAGAAAAAGACACCACATTAAAGAGAATGACAATAAGAATTACAGCTTCTTGTTATAACTTATAAGAAGAAAATAATGGAATAATATCATTAACTAGCTAGAGAAAAGAAATGAGTTAATAAAGAGCAAGAATGTCTGTTTAAGGACAAATACTAGCCTACTCAAGTGCATGTTTCATATGCATGCTAATGTTAAACAATATATAACAAAAACTGGAGAATACTCAATTACTTGTATTGTTCTTTGCAATGAATATTGATTATGCCATGGAATGACAAAATAAGAAACAAATCTGTCCTAGAAGTTGTAGAGCTAGAAAATTGCTAAGAAATAGGATGGTGAAATTTTGTCTCATAAACTTTGGACATATTATTATGAGGTGCCAATCCTCATAACAATATTACAGTCAGAAAAGTAGAGGGTCATTGAAAATTCTGTTGTGCTATGAGTCAATGACTACCTATTATCACCTAACCACATATGAGTAAGTTAAGATATTTGACTACCAACAAACTTAACTCTAAAATAAATGTTAAGGAAAATTTTCTAATTGAAAAGGCTTAATACTAAAATAGAATTTTTAAAAAGCAAGGAAGAACTTGAGGGCAGGGATTGTATAACAATGAAGAATTTTTGTTTGACTTTTCAAAAAGAAGAGTGATTGAGAAGGAGGGGTAGGCAGGTAGAAAAATATAACAATGAATGAACGAATGGAAATCTAAAGTCTATTAACAGCCATTAAAATTAACTTAAAAAATAAGGAAGAACTTTTAAAATTATAAACACAAAATGAACTTTAAAAAATTACTTTTAAATATTTACATAAGAAAAATATATTTTATTTTTAATATTATGTTGTTATTGATGATGTTAGGTGCTGCAGAATTAAGTAGACCTACCGAAATCCTGTGAATGACAGGTCTTACCTCTGTTTTATCCTGTGTTATCCTCACACTTCCTTACAAACTAGAGTCTATGTGGTAGTCACTGTGTAAATCCACATGGCTGACAATCTTTCTGTCCTTTGCCAACCCTCTGTCTCTCAATCATGTCCGTCTCCAAGGAATAGCCCCTCCTAACAACGTGCCCAAAGTATTTGATGCAAAGCTTTATTATCATTGCATTCAAAGAGAACTCTGGCTACACTTTCTCCACGACACATATTTGATTGCTCTTTTGGCAGTTCATGAAATATTCAGTATTCTTCTTCAACACCATCACTGTTTCATTACCATAATTCTGTGGTAATGCACACAGTTCCAGACCAGTTTCAAAATATTCATCTAAGTAAAACACATATGTTGACAATAGCATGAGATAGAAACAAATACACATAATACATTACTTTAGTTTTTTAAAGTTTTTATATATACTGTAACGACGACAAGGCATGGAGTTCAAACCCACTGGGTTTCCAAGGGAGAAATATGAGAAATCCTCATGTATTTTACAACCTCTGAAAACCCAGAGGAAGGTCAGCTATGTGATGGTTCTGACTCAAAAGCACATAACAACAAAAACAGACTGGGAAAAAGTATTTGGGAATGACATGTCAGATAAGGGACTTATATCTAGAACTTATAAAATTCTTGAGCACCACAACAAGATAAAGGTAAATAATCCAATTGAAAAATAAGCACAGGATATGAACAGACATTTCACTAAAGAAGACATTCAGATGGCCAATAAGCACATGAAGAAATGTTCAAAATCCCTAGCTCTAAGAGAGATGCAAATCAAAACAACTATGAGATATCATCTCACCCCAGTCAGAATAGCAAAATT
>NW_006399915.1:226655-228094 GCF_000299155.1 Elephantulus edwardii
TGTATACAGGACAGATCATCTGAGATGCTGGGCTGTACGAGGAGTAATGTGGCATCAGGATTGGTAGAAGAGTCATCAGCAACCTACGTTATGCAGATGACACAACCCTGCATGCTGAAACTGAGAAGGGCCTGAAGCACTTGCTGTAGAAGGTCAAGGACTGTAGCTTTCAATACAGATTGAAGCTCAACATCAAGTAAACAAAGATTCTCACCACTGGACCAAGTGGTAGCACCAATATGGATGGTGAAGAGTTTGAGATAGTATACAGTTTTAGTTTGCTTGGCTCCAGTCAAAACTCTTGGTACCAGCAGCCAGGAAATCAAGAGACAAATTGCACTGGGAAAGTCAGCTGTCAGGGACCTCTCCAGAGTACTGAAGAGCAGTACATCAAAACTGTCTACATCAATCTGTAGACTATGATGCGCCTTGTCTGAGTTATAGTCTTCGCAATTGTGTGCTATGCATTGGAGAGTTGGACCGTGACTATGTTAATAGAAAAAGAATCAATGACTTTCAGCGGTGGTGCTGGAGAAGAGTGTTGAAATACCATGGACTACTAGGAGGACAAACAGGTTTGTCCTGGAGAGGGTGAAGCCGGGCTGCTCCTTGGAGTCAAGGATTCTAAAGGTCCATCTGGCATACTTTGGGCATGTTGCAAGGAGGAACTAGTCCTTGGAGAGGGACATCATGTTTGAGAGAGTGGAGAGACAGCACAGGAGAGGAAGACTCTCGATGATATGGATCAATTCTGTGATTAAAGTGGTGGGAATAAGTGTGTCAGAGACTGTGAGGTTGGCATAGGACAGAACTGGATTAGAGCTCTTGTACATAAGGTCACTATGAGTTACAAGTGACTTGATGGCTCATAACAACAACAACAACAACAACAACAACAACAACAAAATAGCTCACATTCTTTGGGCATGTTGTTAGGAGTGGTCAATCCTTGGAAGGGGACGTCATAAATGGAAAGATGGAGGATCAGCGTAAAAGAGAAAAATAATAAATATGATTTACCTGTGACTGTAGCAACGGGCCCAAGTATAAGACAGATGATAAAGTGTTATAGGATTGAGAAGGGCTCAGCTCTATTGTCCATATGATTCCTGTGAGACGTTGTTGACTCAATGGAATATAACAACAAAAACAGACCAATAAACTTTAGGTAAAGGATACACTTTACCTGATTTTCAACCATGCATTGTTAACTTCTTCTGTTAGGATAGTTCTTTCATGATCTATAAATATAAACCTTTCATAAACAAAATTAAATGCTCTGGGATTTCCATTCTACTCAACATTTGTCATAATTTGTTAAAATTCACACAAATACTTTCACATAGTCAATTGTTGTTATTGTTATGTGCCGTCGAGTTGCTTGCGACTCATAGTGACCCTATATACAACAGCCCTAAACTCTGCTCTGTCCTGTGCCA
>NW_006399915.1:230150-235705 GCF_000299155.1 Elephantulus edwardii
TTGCATATGAGTAATTGGTGATCTGTTCCACAATCAGCTCCTGGCTTAGTTTTCACAGCTGATATTGAGCTTTTCCAGCTGTTCTTTCCACAGATGTAATCGATCTGATTCCTATCCTTACCATAAAGTGAAATCCAAGCATGTAACTTGCATTTATGTCTCTTAAAAAACATATTTGGTATGAATAAGTCATTGATTGTGCAAAATTCAATCATTCTCTCTCCATCTCCATTCCTGTCAGAGTCCATGTTTCCCAACTACTGAATCTTTTTCTCTGATTCCAACTTTTGCATTCCAGTCACCCATTATTATCAATGCATCTTGATTTCATGCTTGATTGATCTCCTATTGTAAAAGTTGGTAAAAATCTTCTATATCCTCTTCTTGGCTCTGAATGATAGTGGTATTCACTGGACTTCCTTGTATGCGTATGGATATTATCATGTCACTCACAATATTGTACTTCAAGATGGATCTAGAAAACGTATTTTTGGTATTTTTTTGTTTTTAGCCAAGATCCATCAAATATCAGTAATGATTTCCCTAGTGCCAAGCCCTCCTCTGAATCCAGCTTGAATTTCTGGCAGTTCCTCTCTATGTACTGTTTTAGTCATTTTCCAGTCATTTTAAAAGAATTTACTTGTATATTGGTTTCTACGTTTTTTGATCACTCTTTTTTTGTAGGAAGGAATGGGAACAAATATTCATTGTTTCCATTAAGTCAACCAATTATCTTGTGAGCACATTCAGGGGTACTCTGTTCATTGGAATATCTCAATTTGTGTTCTTTCATTTACTAGGGCCCATTCTTTTGTCTCAATGTCTTCACTACACTGTGAAATTATTCCTTTTATAGCACTGCTTCTTGATAACATATTACTTCCTGATATGACTCTGTTTCAACCAATTCTTTTTGGTAATGTGACACTGTGTATTTCTTTCATCTTCTTTTGATAATTACAACATCGTTATTAAAGATTTTGCCTATTCAGTCCTTCGGCGTTGAAATGCAAAGCTTGGTTTTTTTCCTCAATTCTTTCAGCTTGAGAAATGGTGGTTTCTTTCTTTAAAAATTTCTAGTTCCAGATATTTGCACATCATGTTATAATATGTAGCTTTATCTTCTTGAGCTTTCCTTTGAAATCTTCTCTTCTTCTATTTTTTTCTTTTTTTTTTTTTACTTCAGTATTTCTTCTCTTTGTTTTGGCCTCCTTACAATTATGGCTAACACTGAGAATAGGAATATTAGAACACTCAATTCTGCCATGTGAAACCTATACCTAGATAAAGAGGTGGTTGTGCAAATAGTTGCAAGGGAATATTGCATAAGTAAAAATGAAAAAATGCATGCATCAAGTTTGTATCCTTTCTCCATACCTACTAAATATAAATTATTCAAGAAGCTTCAATCTATGAAGAAGAATGTAACATCAGGTTTGGAGGAAGACTCATCAATAACTTTTGGTATTGAGATAACACAACCTTGTTTGATTAAAGAGAGGAAGATTTGAAGTGCTTGCTCACAAGATCAAAGACTACAGGCTTCCATCTGGGTTACATCTCAGTGCTAAGAAAATAAAAATTCTCACCACTAGACCAATAGTAATTATCTTGATAGATGGATAAATGATTGAGACGTTCAACTTCATCTTCCTGGATCCACAGTGAATACCCTTGGGTCCAGCAGCTAAGAGATAAGGGGATGCATTGTACTGGAAAAGTTTCTACAGTCAGGAACCTCTCCAAATTACATATTTACTAATATGTCAGTTTGAGGACTAAGTTGTGTCTGATTCTGGCCATGGTCTTCCCCATCACTTGTTATGCATCTGAGAGCTGGATAGTGACTTAGAAGGACAGAATAATTGGTGTTTCCCCTGTGGTGTTGGAGAAGAATATCGGATATTTCTTGGATTTCCAATAGAACAAATAGATCTAGCTTGCAGAAGGTGTAACCAGAGTACTCCTTTGAGACAAGGACAATGAAGCTTCATTTCACATACTTTGGGTACTTTGTTTATTGTGATTGTTAGGTGCCATTAAGTCCAGTATGACCCACAGTGACACTAAGAAAAACATATATGTACCTTTTCCTTTACTGTGCCATCCTCACCCTTCCTTACATATTAGAGTCCATTGCAGCAATCACTATGTCTATCTACCTGGTTGAGGGTCTTGCTTTCCTTCACTGACCCTCTATTTTTCTGAGCATTATTTCAGAAATAGAAATAGCTGGTCAATCTTGCTTCTTGGCCTGTCTTAGATAGGGAACTCCATTGAAGCCTGTCTACCGTCAGTATCCTACTGGTATTGGAAATGAAAGTTGTACAATAAATAAAGATTACATATTGTTAGGAGAGTCAAGTTCTTGCAAATAACAGTGTTTGGAAAGTTTGGGGGTCAGTAAAGAAGGAAAACACTTTCAAAGAGATGGATTAACACAGTGCTGTAACAATGGGTTCAAGCATAGCTGAGATGATGAAGATGGCACAGGATAGGGCAAGGTTCAGGTTTGTTGTTCACAGGGTCACTCAGAATTGTACTCAATATGATGGAACCTAATTACAACCACATAGATATTGTACAGTAGAAATATTTAGAAATGTGTTCTGAGAAAATTCTTCAAGGAACTTTCTGGAATGCTAAGAAAAAAAGTCATCTACAATCCATACTTTGTGAAGTATTTAGTTATCACAGTCTTGAAAAAGACACTTAAGTTTACATATTTTACAAAATAGTACACCTTAATAAAACAGCACAGTCACAAAAATATGTAATAACAGAAAACAGTGATATATATTTAAATGCAAATTTTAATGGGTACTTATATTTAAAATTGAAAAGGAAAATGGGTTTGGCATTAGATTTCATGCGTTCATATAAATACTGGACAATTTGTCCCTTTTAATGTACTTTATTTTTATACAATTTACAAATTTACTTCAAAGACTACAAAAAACCAAAAATATTTAACAATTTAAGTAGTCAACACTAAGCAGATAGTAGGAATTCAATAAATGCTATTTATTAAAATGAACTTTTGTGACTATCTTTCTAATGAATTATGACATATTAAATTTTGGAGATTCACCAGTGTAGCAAGATAATTCTAAAAGTAAATTTGATTTTAACTTCTGTTATATGGCTCATTACCCCAAATGATGCTAACCCTCAGCTAGATAATTTGCTTATGAAATTATTCTGAAAGAAAGCATATAAAAATATTGACCTTATTATATATTGATCTGGATTATTGTAAATATTAAGAAATACATTATTTCAAAAGTGACATGGGGTCAATATTCATGTTAAAAATGTGAAAACTACATAACCCAAAGGACACTGGAGAAAAGGATTCCCTCAAATACGAGGCAAAATGAGCTCTAAAAGAAATGTAGCTCTAATCCTTAAAAAAAGAAGAGTAATCTCAGAAGCTCAACTATTTAAAATGAAATTAAACCTATCCCAAACAGACTATTTAAAATATTTCTAGATGTTGTCATTAAGCTTTCAACCAGTTGCAACTACCCATCAATTAAATCGGATGGATGTATGGTATTTCTTCACTTTATTTTAGCTTCATGATACTTTAGTGCAATTTTAAAAGTCTCTTCTGACCTCTGTTTTGGTCTTCTTTTTCCTTCCTCTTCCCCTTCTCTATCTTTGTAATGACCTTCCTGGATGTATCCTTGACTTTATTCCACAGCAATCTGATCTTCTATCTTTAGTGTCCAATGCTCCACATCTATTCCTGAGAGGATTTTTACATTCAGGTGGTATAAACTTTGTTGTATTTTGACTTTTGTGGATTTGTTTTCATATTATTTTATTTCAGTTTGAGTTTTCAAGTGAGTAATTGATGGTCTGTTACACAGTTAGTACTTAACTCTTGTTTTTTGCTGATAGTGAGCTTTTCCAATGATTATTTCTGAAGAGAAGCTAATCTGATATTTCTGCAATCTATCAGTTGATGTCCACGTATACAGTTGCTGGTTTTATTTTTGTTTCTTAAAAAGTATTATATCAACAAACAAAATACGAATGAATAAACAAAACAGTAAAATTATTTTACAATTATTTGTAATTGATATATCATTGATTATACAAAATTCAACATTCAATCTCCATCTTATTTCTATCACCAAGTCTATAATCTTTCTTCTTCATTTCCAAATTTTACCTTCTACTAACCAGGTATTAGTAATACATCTTGACTGCATGTTTGGTCCATTTCAAACTTCAACAGTTACTAAAATTCTTAGTTTCTTCATCCTTGACTTTAGTTGTTAATACATACATTTGAATTGTATTTGTCTTAATAAGACAGGTCTTCCTTGCATGTGTATGGATAGTATACAATCACTCACTGGAATATCCTGTGCAGAAGAATCCTGTATTTCAGGAAAGATCTTGAAATAGTATTTTTGACTATAAATGCAACTGCATTCTTCCTCAATTTTTCATTTATAGCATTATAGATCAGATAATTATCTGATTGGTATTTGTCAATACCAGTTTATTTTAACTCACTAAAGCTTAGAATGCTGATTTGTGTTTTCCAGTACATTTTAATACTTCATACATTGCTGATGATATTTCTTTGCACCATCAAATCCACTGTGACTCATAGTGACTCTATACATAGTAGCTCTGAACACTGACCTATCTTGAGCCAATTTTATTGTCTCCTACACACCTACTTACATTACCCCAGTTACTGTGTCAATTCTTCTCAAAGACAAATTCCTCTCCTGTGCTGTCTCTTCATATTTCCAAGTGTGAAGTCCTTCTCCAAGGACTAGCCCCTCCTGAAAACATGTCTGAAATATGTGAGAAAGAGCTTCAAAATCTTTGCCTCTTTAGAGCAATCTGGTTTCACCATCTCAAGGTCAGACCTGTTTGTTCCCTTGGCAGCCTGTGGTATGTTCAAAACTCTTCTGGAGAAGCACAACTTAAAGACATTACTTTTTTTTTTCTGTCATCCTTATCCATTGTCTAACTCTGATGCATTGCAAGTAGTTGTGAAGACCATGGCTTGGATCAAGCACACTTTGATATTTACACTGACATATTCTTCAGTGTTCTGAAGAGGTCCCTGATAGCCTATTTCCTCAATACAATCCATCTTCTGATATCCTGTCTGATGATGAAAAAAGTAATGATTGTGGAACTGAGCAAGTACAAATACTAAAAATTTCAGTATCTCCTTAAATCAACATGATATTGCTAATTGACCATGTCATAAGAATTTTCAGTTTCTTGATGTTGAGCTTCAATACATATTGAAGAGTGTAGTCTTGGATCTTCTGTAGAAAATTAATCAGTTCCTCCTAAGGCTTGGAAAGCAAATTTGTATCATCTGCACAACACAGATTGTTGATGAGTCTTCTTCCAATCTTGATGCCACATTCCTCCTCCTAATGTCTAGTCCAATAAATCTGTTCTGCATATAGAATGAACATATATGGAGAAAGGAACCTTCCCTGGTGCACTCTTTTTTTGATTTTGAAACATGGAGTGTTTCCTTCATCTGTTCCAACAACTGCTACCTGGCC
>NW_006399915.1:236030-237452 GCF_000299155.1 Elephantulus edwardii
GAAATAGCTTGCCTCCAGAAGCGCTATGAACCTTGAAAAAGGATGAAAGTTACAAAACAACAACAACATGATGTCCCTAAAGCAATAACTTCTTTTCAATTTGGTTACTATTCCAGTTAATTCTCTTTCACTGTGCTACCCCAGTCATTTTTTAATAATCTTCAGCAGAATATTGCTTGTGTGTGATTGTAGTCAATGATTCACATTGATTTCCACTATTCAATGATTTCCACATTCTACTGGATTACTCTGTTTTGAAATGCAAATAAATATGGATCTCATTCAGTCAGTTATTCAGAAAGCTACCCTCAAGATTTCTTGGCTCAACCTGGTAGGAAAATCCAGGGCTGCATCTATTTATTAAAATTTATAAAGTAGCATTCCACCAAGTTTGCTTTGTTTGGGGTTTGTTGTTGTTGTTTGTTTCCTTGTTGGGTTTGTTTTTTTTTTTGTTTTTTTTCCCAATTCCTTCAAAGGAGCTTCATCACCATTACCTCTTGATCACATCTTGTTTCACGAAATTCTTCTATGTCAGCCAGTACAGAACTTTTTGGTACAGTGTCTCTGTGCATTCCTTCTATCTTCTTTTTTTTTTGGATACCTTTATGAGGCTGGAGATAGAATGAAAGAGTTCTGCACATTCAATGATTTATTCATTGCAAATACCTTTTATAAGAAACATAAACGCAGGCTATACGCATGGATTTCACCTGATGGTATGCATAGGAATCAAATCCATTATTTTGTGGAAAGATACGCTGGAGAAGCTCAATATCAGCAGTGAAAACCAGACCTAGTGCTGATCGTGGGACAGACCACCAACTACTCATAAGAAAATTCAAGCTGAAGTTGAACAAAATTAAGTCTAGTCCACAGGAACCAAGATTTGAGCTTAAGTCTGTCCCACTCGAATTTCAAAACCATCTCAGGAACAAGTTTGAGGCCTTGAGCACCAATGAGCGTAGACCAAATGAGCTCTGGGAAGACATCAACGAAATCGTCAATGAAAAATGCAAAAGATCATTACAAAGGCTAAAGAAGAAGAAAAGACCAAGATAGATGACAGATGAGAATCTGAGAAGCTGAAGCTAAAGAAGAAATCAAGAAATCAAAGCACTGAATAGAAAATTTCGAAAGGCAGCTTGGAATGACAAAGCAAGATACTATAGTGAAATGTACAGAGAGCTAGAGTCAGAAAATCAAAAGGGCTGGACTCGCTCAGCGTTTCTTAAGCTGAAGGAGTTGAAAAACAAATTCAAGCCATGGGTGGCAATACTTAAAGATAGTTTGAGTAGAATGTTGAATGATCCAGGATGTATAAAAAGATGAAAGGAGTACACAGAGTCACTATCAGAAAGAATTGGTTGACACAGAGGAATTTCATGAAATAATGTATGAGCAAGAACCTATGGTGATGAAGGA
>NW_006399915.1:239287-240896 GCF_000299155.1 Elephantulus edwardii
TATCTGCCCTTTACCAACTTCACAAATGGGTACTGTCCTGGTCAACAACAACAATAACAAAAACAATTCCCATCACATTAAACATGTCCCTCACTCTCCTATACCTCTTTCCACTCATTTCAACACCAATATTACTGCTCTTCTGGTCCAAAATCCAATTCAATACCTCACAAACCACATGAAGCCATATTGAGGAAGTAAAAATATTATAATCCAGATTAATAACAGAATACAGTCAAGACAGTTTCCAAAATCTGCATAGAGGCACCTCAGACTCCAGCTTTGTGCCTTCAGGCACAAGGTTCCCAAGTTCGGTTCCCAAGTTCTCAGTCCTGCCAATATTGACTCTCCAGCCCCAACTGTCCAACACAAAGTTTTCAAATACTGCCAATATTACCCATCCTTCCCCCCTTATCCCCATCTTATTTCACATCAGGTCACCATTTCAGCCATGGCTGCTCTTTTCCTGCTGGTTAGGTTTCTTTACTGATAGTAGAAGGAAACTCACTTTTTTTGGAAAATAGGCCTCTGTGGCTAGAGTTATTCAATCTACTAAGAGAGCCTAGCCACTTCCCTTGTAGATTGTTAATGCTGGCCAATTCCCTTGTGGAATGGTAGATGATTAATCCCCACATGAATAGGCTAATATGTCCAATGGCTAGAAAAGTCATGTTATTGTTATTGTGCCATTGAGTCATCTGTGACTCCTAGTGACCCTATACACAACAGCTCTAAGCCCGTTCTAGCTTGTGCCATTGAAAGATAAACTCCATAAGTCGATAAACTGTAAGTAAAGATCTCTGTGGCATTCTCTGCTTTTATCTAGGATTGAGCTGACATTAGCAACGATGTCACTTATGCCACAAGCTCTTATAAATCCATCTTGAATGTTGAGAAGTCCTTGTAAATGTATTGTTACAACAATTTTTAACAATATTGAACATGATTTTACTTGCATGTGATAGTAATGATATTGTTTGATAATTTCTACTCTCAGTAGTCTCACCAATTTTCTGGAATAGGGACAAAGTAAATCTCTTCCATTCACTTGGTCATGTTGCTGTCTTCTAAATTTACTGCTGCAGGCTAGTAATCCTATTTAAGACAATTTTTTTGTTGTTGTTGAGATACTTTAATTAGTATTCCTTTAATTACTGGAATTTTATTTTTTGCCTATTCCTTCAATGAAGTTTGAACTTCTTCCTTTATTTCCGTTTTACCTTGATCCTATGTTATTTCCTAGAACATTTAAGTGAAAGCAAATTAGTTTTGCTACAGTGACTCTTTGTTATTTTTTTTAATTCAGTCTTTCTTGTATTGCTCAAGATTTTGCCCAATGAATCCTTTAATACTGTAACTGAAGGCTGAGTTCTAAATTTCTTTCATCTTCAGAAATGTTCGTTCTGTTCTTTCAGCTTGAGAAATATCAAACATGGGCTTCCCCTTAAGTTTTTATTTTACCTCCGGTTCTTTTCATATTTCATTATAATATTTTACTCATATTCTCCATGTCTCCTTTGAAATCGTCTGTTCTGCTTCTTTACTTCACCATTTCTTGTCTTTGTTTTGACATCTCTTGTTACGGTGTAAAATTCAGAGATTTTTTTTT
>NW_006399915.1:242671-263198 GCF_000299155.1 Elephantulus edwardii
ACAAATCTGTTTGTTTTCCTAGCAGTCCATGGTATTCTCAATACTCTTCTCCAGCACCACAGCTCAAAGGCATCAATTCTCCTTCTATCCTCCTTTGTCATTGTCCAACTCCCTTATGCATAACAAGTGATTGTGAAGACCATGGCCTGTATAAAATGCACCTTAGTCTCCAGGGAGACACCATTGCTCTTCAGTACTTTGGAGAGGTCCCTAAAGGCAGACTTTCCTATGGCAATGCACGTTTTAATTTTCTGGCTGCTGGTGCCCAGACTGTTGACTGTTGACTGTTGACTAAGCACTACTGCGTGAACAAAATTTTGATACATTCACACAAGGGAATAATATGCAGCACTCAGGAGCAACATTTCTAAAAATACTACATAACTTGGGAGAGATTGGACAGCATTATGTTGAGTGAACTAATTCAGTCTCATAAGGACTTATATTGAATAATACCATTATTGTGAAACTAAGAGCATAACTGATAAAACATGTATGGAAACCCAATGGGGTAGGGAAAAGGGATGAGAGCAGAGGAATTAGAATGGGTATGGTGACACCACAGGGCTGCACAGATTGGTATATGGAGGGAGAGAGTAAAGGAAATGGGAAGGATCTGTGTGAAAAAGCAGGATAATGATGGGCAAGGTCCAATGGTGGTTAATTTTATAAAACGTGATGCATGAAAATGATGATTGTATGAATCGCGGTATGAATGATGAATAGTGTGAGACACCATTTTAAAATTTTGTAAGTAAAGCAGTATTTTCTAAAAAAATAGTTAACAATAGTGAATAACATTCCGAAGCCCAAATTTTCATTTTAGTGTTTAATCATTTATTGTGAGACTGGATAATGAATAAGATTGACAGAAGAAAAATGGGTAGTTTTGAGTCATGATGTTGAAAAGAGTACTGAATACCTCATGGACTACCAAAAGAACAAACAGGTATATCTTAGATAAGGTGAAGCCAAGATTGCTCCTTAGAAACATGGAAGTCAAAGCTTTATCTCTCATATTTTGGGTATTTTGCTAAGAGAAGCTATTCTTCAGAGAATGGCATGTTTTGAAAGGGAGAGGAACAGCAAAGGAGAGAAAGACCTTCAAACAAGTGGATTGGTACATTGTCTGCAATAATGGGCTCTAGTGTGTCAGAAATTGTGAGGTTGGCACAGGATAGGACTTGATGGCATCTAATAATTGTATAATAATAATCTATACATAACAAAGTAAATATTTACATGACTCATGATGATGTAATCTCTCCTAGAAAGAATTCTGTATAACTTCTAATTCATTGTGCTTTAAATTGTTTGACACAATTTTAAACTTGACACAATTTTACTAAATAGGAAATATCATTAGATGGTGGAGAGCATTGCCTTTCCCTTCCATCCTGTACCAGAATAAAAATAATTCTATTATTTTTATCTAATTGAGGATAATTTTCATATATAAAAATATAGTCACATATAAAATGTGTTTGTATAATATGTATTTAACAGAAAGTTTCACAGTATTTTTTCATGTATCTGAATACTTGGTCCAAGTAGCATTGGTGACCTAGTGGCAATGAATTGTGCTGCACTCCAGAAGGCATTTGATTCAAAACCATCAGCTGCTCCATGGAAGAAAGTCGGACAGTCTCCTCCTGTGGGATTAACAGCCTCTGAAAACCAGCCAGAAGGTCATCCATGGGTTGGTTAAGATTCTACAGTACACAACAACAACCTGAATATATAACATGCTTATTATCTGTGAATTAGCTTGATATTTCAATTCTGTTAGACACATGACAGTGAGTGAACTATTTAAACTTCTTTCAATTCTTTATATTTAACATTCCATTTCTCTACCACGGAGACCTTGTAGCCTAATGGTAATTAGGTACACTGCAACCCCAAATATACAGTTCAAATACACAGTTGCTCATGGACAAAGGATGGGCAATCTTTTCCCTTGAGATTTACTGTTACTGAAAACCCACTGGAAGGTCAGCTACCAACCAGATTTGACTCCATGGTACATAACAACAATAATATTCTTTAATTTAAGAATATCAATTATGTTCTTGTTGTTGTTAAGGACCATAGAGTCATAGAGGACTCAAAATGACCCTATAAGCAAAAGATCTGAACACTTGTATACCTTTCATAATTTATCCATGTTCATAGAGTTTCCAGAGGCAAGCTATTTCAGAAGTGGATGCCACTCCTGCGTCCAAAAATTTTTTAATTAGGGAGTTCCACCAAACACTATCTATCATGAGTAACCATTATTACATTTGACACATCAGTGTCACAGTGTTTAGCATGACAGCAACCATGAGTTACCTTTGTACAGTAAATGGACAGAGCAGTGCTATATCACTTAGAAGAATGTTTGAGCAAAACCAATTAAAATCAGGCCTGAGGCCCAAAGATTAAAATCACCCACTTTGACTTGGTAGCATAACTTTCTATCCGCTAGGCCAGCAGAATTCTATCATTTTTTAAAAATTTTTTAAAAATTCATTTTAATGAAAGTTTACAGAGACTTTGGATTTCCATTCATTTATTGTTGCACTTTTCTCCTTCCCCACCTCTCTCTCCCAATTCCCTTTTCTCTTTGAAAAGTAAAAGAAAAAAAATTTTCATTGTTATTCAATCCCTTTCCTAAGTCCACTCCACTATCTGACCTTCAGTCTGGACTCTTGTCATAACAATAATATCCAATCATATAACCACTTTAAACAGTTTTGTCTCCCTCATCTGTTTCAATGTAGTATATGTTGTTTATCCCTTCTTTCTTAGTCTCCCCAAAACCCTAAAAAAGCCCTCTCGTTTTTATTAAGTACAGTTGAGTCGTAGATGACTCATAGTGACCCTATGGAACAAAAGACATAAACACTAGGATAACTTTCACTTGTATATTGTTGTTAGAATCAGTAAAAGATAGCAGTTATATTTTCTAATACATAATAAAATTTTGTAAACACAAGCTATTATCTTTATATAGTGTTTTCTAAGGATTTGTGCTACCAACCCAAATGTACACAGTTCTAATTTATTACTTTTTCTGAAGGAGAAAAATAGGCAGTCTTCTCTCTCACAATTTATTGCCTCTGTAAACTCGCTGGAGAGTTAGCTATGAGGATGTTCTGACTTGATAGTACTCAACAACATAGTTAATATAAAGAGGGGGGAAAAAGGGATAGGTGGGTAAAGAAAATGAGAAATATCCAGCATGTAAAACAATTTACACAAACTTTGTAAGTAAAACAGTATAAAATAAAAATTTTATTTACATGAAATATGTTGTTGTTATTATTTGCCATCTAGTTGTCTGTGACTCATAACAACTCTATGTGTAACAGACATAAGCCTGCCCTATCCTGTACCAATCCCACTTTTTCCGACACACCTACCCCCCATTACCCCAATCACTGAATCAATCCATCTCATTGAGGGTCTTCCTCTCCTGCGCTGTCCCTCCACCCTCCCAAGCATGACGTCTCTCCTTGCAACATGTCCAAAGTATGTCAGACGAGGCTTCAGAATCCTTGACTCCAAGGAGCAACCTGGCCTCACCCTCTCCACAAACTTGTTTGCTCTCCTAGCAGTTCATGGTATATTCAATATTCTTCTCCAACACAACAGCTCAAAGGCATCAATTCTCCTTTTATGATCCCCAACTCATTGTCCAGCTCTCTGATGCATAGCACGTAATTGCAAAGATCATGGCATGTATCAGGCACACCTTAGTCTCCATACTGACATCATTGCTCTTCAGTACTTTAGAGAGGTTTCTAACCACAGACTTTCCCATCATAATACATCTTTTAATTTCCTGGCTGCTAGGGCCAAAAGTGTTGATTGGGGAGCCAAGTAAACAAGAACTGTGAACATTTTCAACCCCTTCACCATCCATCATGATGCTGCCAATCAGCCCAGTGGTGAGAATCTTTGTTGTCTTGATATTGATACTCAATCCATACTGAAGGCTGCAGTCCCTGACCTTCCATAGCAAGCACTTCAGGTCCTCCTCAGTTTCAGCAAGCAGCGTTATGTCATCTGCATAGTGCAGATTATTGATGATTCTTCTTCCAATTCTAATGCCACATTTCTCCTTATAGAGCCCAGCCACCTGGATAATCGGTTCTTCATAAAGATTGAAAAGGTAGGAAGATAGGATACAGTCTTGGCATACAGGCTTCCCAATTTTGAACCATGCCGTATTTCCTTGCTCTGTTCTGATGCCTGCCTGCTGGTCCAAGTATAGGTTTCTCATTATCAAAATCAAGTGTTCTGGGTAGAGCTTTGAAGTATGTAAATACTAAGGAAGATGAACAGTTTTAAGCAAACACTAGTGGTTGGAACATGGAATGTGAGAACTATGAAGGTAGGAAAAATAGATATTGTTGAGGAAGAAATGGAATCATAAATATTGACATACTAGGTATTGGCATAATGAGATGGACTGGCATGGGACATTTTGAATCAGATGAACATATGATCTACTATGCTGGAGATGAAAAGGTGAGGAAAACTGAGGTTGTTTTCATAGTTTAAAAAAGTTATTTGTAGATGCATCTTGAAATGTAATATTGTGAGTGACAGGACAAGATCCATAACACATAAAAAGAAGTCCAGTGAACATCACTATCATTTAAATATATGCACCAGCAACCAGAGCCAAAGAAGTAGAAATAGATTTCTACAAATTTTTGGAGTCAAAGATCTATCAAACGTGTAATCAAGATGCATTAATAATAATGGGTGACTGGAGTGCGAAAGTTGGGAATAGAGAAGAAGGATCAGTAGTTGAAAAGCATGGACTTGGTGACAGAAATTAAGCTGGAGATAGGATGACAAATTTTGCACAATCAATGATATATTTGTTGCAAATAAAATTTATAAGAAACAAAAGCAGGCTATACATATGGATTTCACCTGTTCGTATGCATCGGAATCATATACACTACATCTGTGGAAAGAACCACTGTAGAAGCTCAATATCAGCTATGAAAATTAGGCCAGGTGCTGATTGTGGAACAGATCACCAACTACTCATATACAAGTTGAAGCTGAAGCTAAGGAAAGTAAAATAAAGTCCATGGGAACCTAAATGTGACCTTGAGTCTATCCCACCTGGATTTCAGAACCATCTCAGGAACAGGTTTGAGGCCTGGAACACTAATGAGCAAAGACCAGATGTATTATGGGAACATATCAAGAATATCATCCAGGAAGAGTACAAATGTTTGTTGCAAAGAGAGATGAGGAAGAAAAGACCAAAATGGGTGTCAGAAGAGATTCTGAATATTGCTCTAGTGCTGAGAAGCCACAGCAGAGGGAAGAAATAAAAAAAAATTAAGAAGCTAAACAGAAGATTTCAGAAGGTAGCATAGCAAGACAAAGTAAAGTATTGTAATGAAATATGAAAAGAGCTAGAGTCAGAAAATCAAAGCGACCAGACTCACTTAGCATTTCTTAAGCTTAAGGAACTGAAGAATAAATTCAAACCTCAAGTTGCAATACTCAAGAATGCTTTGGGTAGTATATTAAATGATCCCAGAAGTATTCAGAGAAGATGGAAAGAGAATACAGAGTCATAATACCAAAAGGAATTGGCAGACACAGAAGAATTTAATGAAACAATATATGAACAAGAGCCTGTGATGATGAAGGAAGAAGTTCAAACTGCTTTGAAAGAATTGGCTAAAAATAAGGTCTCAGGAATTGATGGCATACCAATGGACATATTTTAACTAATAGATGCTGCCCTAGATGTGCTCACCAAGTTGTACCAAGAAATCTGGAGAACAAGCACTTGACCAACTGACTGAAAAAGATCTATATTTGTTCCCATTCAAAAGAAAGGTGATCCCACAGAGTGTGGAAATTATAGAACAATATTAATATCACATGCAAGTAAGATTCTGCTGAAGATTATTAAAAGAACGATTGGAATAGCACATCAACAGAGAAATATCAGAAGTTCAGGCTGGGTTGATAAGGGGTTCTGGTACTAGAGATATTGTACCTATTGTTAGATGGTTCTTGGCTGAAAGCAGAGAGTACCAGGGGAATATCTATCTGTGTTTCATTGATTATGCAAAAGTGTTTAACTGTATGGATCACATCAAACATGTGGCTGACTCTGGGAAGAATGGGAATCTCAGAACATAAAATAAAAAAAGAAAGTAAAAATATTTATATAACTCAGAATGATGTAATGTCTTCTAGAAAGAATTCTGTATAGCCTTCATTCATTTATTGCCATAGCTGAAACTGACTCATAATTGACTCTCCCACAGATTTTCAGATGCTTCAAATAACCAGAAAAGGATGAGAGTCCCAACTTTCTCCTGTAGAGCAACTATTGGATTCTAATTGTCAAAGAGGCATCACATGCAGATTAGAGTACAGCTCCATAGCTGCTAGGCCATGCTTTGCTGATATTCATTATTGCTGGTTTAGTATCATATTAACATTTTCATTTAAAAATCCATTGCTAAAAATTTTATTGCTCCAACAGAAGTGAGAAACATTTATGACAGAAATGCAGATTTTGTGGACACTTTTATGGTCAATTTTCAGATCATGCAAACTGAAAGAAAATCAATTCCTACAAAATGATAGAATATAAGATCACATTAAAAGACGAGCAATAGAATATAGTTCCTATAACTGGCATGTTAATATATGCATTAAAATAAAAATTGAGATAAATATAAAAAATTTAAGATAGATTCCTTGAGTTTTATAAAAAGAAAAAGACAAACCTGATCTCATCTATTAGCTTTAGTGATATCAAAACAATAATTTTACAACTTCAGGTATTAAGCTCAGAAAACAGAAGATTCAAATAAGATTTTTGCAATCTTTAAATACTTATTTTCTCTTGTAATTTCAGTGATCAGTAGATGAAGGAGTAAGTAAACATCACAGGACCACCGATTATTCTTGAAATGAGGGGGGGAAACCAACAAACAAACAAACCAACTATGTTCTGAGTGAATAGAACTATTTGAAACTGAAATGGTCCATAAAGAAATGTAGCCAGAATCTCTACAAAATTACTCAAGCCAAGAATTAGACAGTTAATATGTTCTGAATTTTATGTGTGCAGATTTGTGCTTTGGAAAGAAAAATAACTAATTTTTTTATAGTTTCAAGATTTTGCTTTGCTGCAGTATGTCCTTTCGTGCTTTCTCACTTTGTTATGTGTGTCATGTTGCTTACAATTCATTGAGACCCTATGCACAACAGCCCTGTTGTTGACTGCTGTCAAGTCAAGCATGATTTATAGTGACCCCATGAACAAAAGGCCTAAAGCCCTTCCAAAACCATCACCATTTATCAAATATACAGAGTTTCCAGGGACATGCTCTCTAGGAGATGCCACTCCCACTCTGTCCTGTGCCAATCTTATTGTCTCTAACTCATTACGCCAGACATTGAATCGATCCATCTCATCAAGGGGCTTCCTCTCTTGTTCTGTCCCTCCATCCTCCCAGGCATGATGTCTGTCACCAAGGACTGTGCCTGCCTTTCAACATGTCCAAAGTAGGTTGGACAAATCTTCAGAATCCTTGCCTCCAAGGAACAGCCTGGTTTCACCCTCTCCAGGACAAACTTTTTGTTCTCCTAGCAGTCCATAGTATATTCAGTACTCTTCTCCAGAACCACAGTTCAAAGGCATCAATTTTTTTTCTATCATCTCTAGTCCCTGTCCAGCTTTCTTACACATACCAAGGAATTGCAAAGACCATGGCCTGGATCAGGTGCACCTTAGTCTCCAGACTGGCATCATTGCTCTTCAGTACTTTGGAGAGGTCTCTGAGAGCAAACTTTCCCAAAGCAATTCGTCTTTTAATTTCCTGGCAGCTGGTACCCCGAGTATTGTTTGTGGAGTCAACCAAACTGAAGCTGTTAACAATCTCAATTTGTTCACTTTACCTTCTTTACAAATTTAGTAAGATAGATGTTGTTATTCTTATTCTATTTGACAGATGAGTGAAAATTATGTTGTGCAGATAAAAGTATTTTATATTTACTATAGTATCACTGACAAGACCATAACAATCATTTTCCAAACTTACGTTTTTAGGGAAAAGAGCATTATTAGTACATACATTAGTAGAGAAATAGGAGAAAATATGAATTAATGGTGAACTAATCAGAGAGTTTTTAGAACCCTGAACCCTTCATGTGTAAGGTTAAACAGAAGTTGAAGAAAATGAAAGTAAGTTTACGAGAACCAAAATATGATCTTGAGTTTATTGCACCTGTATTTAAAAATTGTTTTTTAAGAATAGTTTGAAGCATTGAACACCAATGATTGAAGACCAGAGGAGCTGTGGGATGACATCAAGGATATAATTTATGAAGACAGCAATAGTTGGAAAATAAAAAAAAAATGGATGTCAGAAAAAGACTGAAAATCGCACTACTGTGTGAAGAAGAACTGACAATTTCAAAAGGAAGCTCAAGAAAACAAAATAAAAACAAATAGGTCTATCTTGAAGAGGGTGAAACCAAGTTTCTATTTGGAAGCTAGAATTTTGAAGCTCTGTTTCACATACTTTGGGCACTTAGTCAAATGATTCTTATTGAAAAGACATCATACTTGGAAGGGTGGAAGGACAGTGCATAAGAAGAAGATCACAGATGAGATGGATTGATACAGTAACTGAGGCAATGGAGAATGGTGTGTTGAAACTAGTGAGACTGGCTCAAGACAGGTCAGGGTTCAAAACTGTAGTACATAGGATCTCTATGGGTCACAAGCAACTTAATGTCACATAACAACAAAATTTAAAAAAAAAACACAACACAATATAATTGGAAAACTAAAAGGAAAGAACTCACTCAGCATTTCTCAAGCTAAGTGAACTAAAAAACAAATTTAAGCTTAAAGTTGTAATATTGAAGGGAGCTATATAGGCATGAGGCAGATTGTAATTTACAAAATGCTACGTGAACTCACTCAGTCTCATAAAGATAAATACTGTGTAAGAGCCAATATTATTGTAAAATGAGTATGAAGATTCAAGGAGGAGGGTGTTTAACCATAAACTCACACAGTTTGATGGAGGGAGTGGTGAGTAATGTAAAGGAGAAAGATCTGATGTGAAAAACAATGTGTACAATATTTATAAATGTTGTAAGCAAACAAGTATAAAATAAATTAAAATAAAAGTAATTTTAAAAAATTGATAGAACATACATATATAATGGTCAATGAATTGCTAGAAGTTCAAGCTGGATTTAGAAGAGGCCATGGGGTCAGGTATATCATAACTGGTGTCAGATGGATTCTGGCTGAGAGTAAAGAATACAGAAAGAATGTCTATTTAATGCATTATTGACTATGCAAAGATGTTTGACTGTGTGGATGACAAATTATGGCAACCCTTGGGAAGAATGGGAATCCCAGAACACTTAACTATGCTTTTCCAACACCTATACCTAGACCCAGAGGCTATTGTGCCAACAAAGCAAGGAAACATTACATGGTTTAAAATTCAGAAAGGGATGTATTAGGGTTGTATCCTCTCTCAATACCTATTCATCTGTATGTTGATCAAATTATTCAAAGGGCTGTGCTTTCTAAAGAGTAACATCAGAAGTTCAAGGCAAAAGACTTTTCTTCAGAACTATTTGAGATATGAAGCCTGCCCTGATACTAGTACATGGTATTCGGACTTACAGACTCCTAAACTCAAGAGATTCTGCCTGCAGCAGAAAAGAAACTGGCAGCAGCTTGAGGCATCCAGAATCACACAAGCCCAGAAAGATTAAGATATAAGTCATCACATCAAGGGCTGGAGAGGGAGAGAATGGTGTTAAAAGAAGGAGGTGGGAGTAGAAGGGAATGCTAGTGGAGCAGGGAAAGGGGTGGGTCAAGACATGTGTCAAGGGTCCCCACTAAATCTATTGGTTACTTCTGCAATTGAGAAATATCTTTAATCTGCTCTTTTCTGTGAAATTCTTGTATGTCAGATAATGTTCTAAACCTGAGCATTCAAATTAAGACAGACGACTCGCCTGTCCTGGAAGCTCATGGGTGGTGGTGGTTCCACTCTGGAAGCTGGTTTCTCACATCTTGATGAGGTCACATAAGAAAAGTTTTGATTTGCATTTGATTTGTGCTATTGTTATTTTCCCTCTGCAAGATGGTGTCAGTTGACCTTTGGCCCCTTTAGGCCAAAAGGACCCAAGGGTGGAGGCCTGCTAAAGGATGTGTCTTTACCACTCTGCTGGGGCCTAGGGCCTGCTATCCTCAGGTCAAATTTACTAACTTTAGTATGAACATTCTTTAAGTCATACAGCAGTCATTTCTCTGTTTGCGGTACTGAATAACTTGGAGTTGCTGTGATGCTGAACACTGTAATAGTCGTATCATGTACCATAATGGTTACCCATCATGTACAGTGTTTGGAGGAGTTTCCAGATTGTTTCAGGTTTGGAAGCAGGAGAGGCATCCACTTCCTAAAACAGATGCCTCTGGAAATTCTATAAACTCTCTTATCTTACAGAAATGACTTTAAATAGTGAACAGAGTTCAGGTCTTTTGTTAATAGAGTCACTATGAGTCATACTTGACTTGACAACACTTAACCACTGCTAATTGAGACTAGTGTTGTTATATTTGAGGGAACATTCTTCTACTTTGTACATCATTCTTCATCATTTTGCGGTACTGAGGCAATCTGGGTTTTCTGTGATGCTGAATCTTGTTCTGTTGGAGTGTCAAATGATATAATAGTCTCCCAATGTGAACAGTTTTGGTGGAGCTCCCAGGTGCAAAACAGGTTTGGAAGCATGAGTGGCATTCACTTCTTAAACCACATGCCTATAGAAACTCTATAAACTTGGGTAAAAATGACAATAGTTATGGAAAGGCGCTAGGTCTTTTGTTCATAGAGTTGCTGAGTTGTACTTGACTTGATGACAATCAACAACAAGAAGGGGGTAGGATTGGCCATTTACATATGAAATAGCAGGCTTTTGTAAACCCTATGTATAATAGAGCACACTTAGACTAGCAGATATGGCAACTGAGGCTGAGCCCTCAAGCATGGAAACACAAAGGAGGAGGAATAGTTGTAAGCAGACACTAGTGATAGAAACAGGGAATGTAAGAATCATGAATGTAGGAAAATTGGATATTGTTAAGAAAGAAATTGTTGTTGTTATTGTTAAGTGCCGTGGAGTCGCAGGCAACTATGAAGGAGAGTCCTCGACACTTGGGCGTCTTTCATCCTCTCTCCAGGTTTATAGGGTTTCTGGAGGCAAGCTATTATGGAAGTGGATGCCACTCCTCCTTCCAAGCTTGTTTTAATCAGGAAGCTCCACCCCACTCTCAGTCCGCATTGGATAGCCAACCATTAAGGCATTTGACACATCAGTGTCACAGTGTTCAGCCTCACAGCAACCAAAAGCAACCGTGGGACGGCAACTTGTACACAAATAGGATGCATAAATATTGACATAAATATTGGTGAAATGAGATGGACTGAAATGAGATATTTTGAGTCAGATAATCATATGATCTACTATGCTGGAGAAGAAAAGGTCAGGAAAATGGGGTTTGCTTTCCTAGTTAAACAAGTCATTTCTAGATCCATCTTGAAATACAATGTTGTGAGTGACAGGATAATATTCATACACATACAAGGAAGTCCAGTGAATGCCACCATCCTTCAAATATATGCACCAACAACCAGAGCCGAAGAGGAGGAAATAGAAGACTTTTATCAACTTTTGCAGTCAAAGACTGATTGAACATGTATGTAATCAAGATACATTAATAATAATGGGTGACTGGAATGCAAAGGTTGGGAACAGAAAAGAAAGATCAGTATTTGAAAAACATGGACTTGGTGACAGAAATGAAGCTGGAGATAGAATGATAGAATTTTGCAAAATCAATCACATATTCATTGCAATTACATTTTATAAGAAACATAAATGCAGGCTGTATATATAGATTTCACCTGATAGTATACATAGGAATCCAATTGATTACATCTGTGGAAAGAATCTCTGGAGAAGCTCAGTATTAGCTGTGAAAACTAGGCCAGGTGCTGATTGAGGAATAGTCTACCAACTACTCAAAAGTAAGTTCAAGCTGAAGCTGAGGAATTTGGAATCAAGTCCATGGGAAACAAAATTTTATCGTGAGTCTATCCTGCCTGAATTTCAAAATCATCTCAGGAACAGGTTTGAGGCCTTGAACGCTGATGAGTGAATACCAGATGCTGTAGGAGGATATCAAGAATATCATCCAAAATATATAATCCAAGAGAATGCAAAATGTTATTACAAAGACAGAGGAGGAATAAAAGACCAAGACATATGTCAGAAGAGACTCTGAATATTGCTGTCTAGTGAAGAGAAGGCAAAGCAAAGAGAAGAAATCAAGATATTAAGAAGTTGAACAGAAAATTCCAAAGGGCAGCATAGGAAGACTAAGTATTACAATCAACTGTGGAAAGAGCTGGAATCAGAAAATCAAAGGGGCCCAATTCACTCAGTATTTCTTAAGCTCAAGAAACTGAAGAACAAATTCAAGCCTCAAGTTACAATACTTCAGGATGTTTTGGGCAGAATATTAATGATCTAGGAAGCATTAATAGAAGATGGAAAGAGTATACAGAGTCATTGCAACAAAAGGAATGAAACAACATATGAGCAAGAGCCTATAGTGATGAAGGAAGAAGTTCAAGCTGCTCTGAAAGAACTGGCAAAAAACAAGACCCCAGGAATTGATGGCATACCAGTTGACATATTTCAACAAACAGACACTGTCCTAAATGGGCACCAAGTTGTGCCAAGATATCTGGAGGACAACCACTTGGCTAACTGACTGGAAGAGATCTATATTTGTTCCCATTGCAAAGAAAGATGACCCGACAGAATGTGGAAATTATCAAATAATATCATTGACATCACATACAAGCAAGATCCTGCTCAAGATTATCCAAAAATGCTTGGAATAGCACATAAACAGAGAACTGCCTGAAGTGCAGGGCTTGTTTAGAAGAGTCCGTGGTACTAGGGATATTATAGCTAAAGTTAAATGGATTTTGGCTGAAAGCAGAGAGTACCAGAGGAATATCTGTGTTTCATTGAGTATGCAAAGGTATTTGACGGTGTGGATCAAATAAATTGTGGGTGACTCTGAGAAGAATGGGATTCCCAGAACACTTGATTGTGCTTATATGAAGCCTATCTCAGACAAGGAGACAGTCGTCAGAACAGAGCAAGGAGACACTACATAGTTCAAATTTGGGAAGGGTGTGCACCAAGGTGGTGTCCTATCTCCATGCCTTTTCAATGTATATGCTTAACAGATTATCTGGGTGCCTGGGCTCTATGAGGAGAAATGTGGCATGAGGATTTGAGAAAAATGCATTAAAAATATGCGTTATGCTTACTGACACAACACTGATTGCTGAAACTGAGGAGGACCTGAAGTGTTTGCTGCACAAGGTTAAATATGGCAGCCTTCAATATAAATTGAAGGTCAATGTCAATAAAACAAAAACTCTCACTGCGATGATTGGCAACATCAAAATAGATGGTGTAGAGATTAAGATTGTTAGCAGCTTTAGTTAACTTGGCTCCGCAATAAAAATTGTTGGTACCAGCAGCCAGGAAACTAAAAGATGTATTGCATCTGTAAAGTCTGCTATCAGAGACCTCTCCAAAGTACTGAAGAGCAATGATGTCAGTCTGGAGACTAAGGTGCACCTAATGCAGGCCATAGTCTTTGCAATTAATTGGTCTTTATCAGAAAGTGGGACAATGACTATGGATGATAGCAGAAGAATTAATGCCTTTGAGCTGTGGTGCTGGAGAGTAATACTTAGTATATTATGGACTGGTAGGAGAATAAACAAAATCATCCTAGAGTGGGTGAGACTAGGGTGTTCTTTGGAGGCAAGTATTCTGAAGCTTCTTCTGACATACTTTGGACATGTTGCAAGGAGGGACCAGTCCTTGGAGAGGGATGTAAGGCTTGGGAGGTTGGAGAGACAGCACAAGAGAGGATGACCAACGATGAGATGGATTGATTCAGTGAGTGGGTTAATGGTGGTAGATGTGTCAGAGACAGTAAGATTGTCACAGGCTAGAGCAGAATTTAGGGCTGTGGGATACAGGGTTGCTATAAGTTCCAGGCAACTTGATGGCACATAAACAACAACATCATCATCAATATCAAAGAATCATCAATAAAGTTTGTTATACAGATTATAATATTTTGCTTGCTGAAAGTGAGAAGGACTTCAATCTTCAAGATAGATTGCACCTCAGCATCAAGAAAACAAAACAAAGTCTCACCACTGAACCAATAGGTCATATTGTGATAGATGAAAAAAAATTTGAAATTGTTAATAATTTCATCTTACTTGGATCCACAATCAACACCACTTTATCAGTAATCAGAATATTAGGAGATATATTGCACTGGGAAACTCTGCATGGAGGACCTTTCCAAACTATTGAGGAATAATGATATCATCTTGAGGATTAACATGTGCCTGATTTCAGGCCATGGTCTTCTCAATCAATTGCTATGCATCCGAGAGCTAAACAATGACTAACAAATGCAGAAGGAAAAACTAATGCCTTTGGATTATGGTTTTAGAGAAGAGTGCTGAATATTCTCCAAAGTATCAAAAACAAAGAGATATGTCATGAAGAAAGTATAGGCAGAGTACTCCTAAGAGGCAAGAATGGGAAAGCTTTGTCTTAGATAATTTGGACATGTTGCTAGGGAGGCTATTCCTTAGGGACATCATGCTTGAGAAAGTGAGAGTCATGAAAGAGAAGGAGATCATCAACCAGATGGATTAACACAGTGGCTCCTACAACGAGTTCTGCGGTGTCAGATTGTGAAGATGGAACAGGATATATAGGGTTCACATTTATTGTTCATTGGGTCACTATGGGTCATATTCTACTTGACAGTGCCTAACATCAACAATGGTGAACAGTCATAAGAATGATTTAGTATGGAAAGTTTGACAATGGAATTCTGAAATAAGCATGCACAGAGCAGTTAAATTGTGGAGCTCCAAGAAAACTAAGAAAAAAAGTTTAAGTTATTGAAATAATCAAGGGAGAAAACAGTTACAACAACAAAGCATTGTTAACCACTAGAAGATAAAAGAAAAAAGGTTAGAATTAAAATAATGTATTGTTGTGTGCCAAAGAGACAGGCTCAACCCATAGCTGGAATCATAGGGGAGGAGATTGCCCATCCTTCTGCCATGGAGCAGGTGGTACCATCTGAACTTTGTGCCTTTGGACTGCAGTATAACTTCATAAACACCAGAGCTCCAAATGAGCTAAAATGAGTAGCCCTACTAGGTGTGCATGAGTTCAATTAAAAAAATAAGGGTACTATAATCATTATAATACAATTATGTTTTCTTAGGTAATGGATTACTTCTTTTGATGTGTTTGTTTCGTGAGAATGAAAGAGACAAAAATCTTTTAAATATACTTTTTGACTGTAAAATGTTCAAGGAATGAAATTCTGTCTTTTTGTACTCAAAAGGTAAATCTATGATTTTTATGGAATCAGAAGAGGTAGCACCAATTTTATAAAAGCTCAAAAGTTCACCACTGTTATGAACAGTTTGATAACTTTAATATCAAAAACACTAGGCTTGTCACTTAGTTGTAGTTTCTTCGGAAATATAGTTGATATATAGAGAAACAGCTAAAGAACATGGAAGAATGGTAGGTCAGAAAAGTCAAACAGAATAAAGAATAAAATTTTACTCCCATCTTCAGTCAGTCCAAGTGGAAAAAAAAATCACAAAGAGGAAGACTGAAACTTGGTTACTCTAGCTAAAAAATAGAACTAGTCAGAATCTTATTCTCTGATTAATTGATGCTTTATGGTGAAACTTCACAATTTATTTAATTCACATATTAAATACTTAATTTTTTAACTCATATATCATGCTGACATGTAATAACTTCTATCTGTAAACATAGATTTAATTGTTGTACTCTATCATGTAGATACGGGCTTATATAAAAATAAGAGTGAGTGAATATAAGGAATATTAATAAGGTAGATTATATTTAAGGCATTACTTTAACCTTTCAGAGGACATCTAGTATAATTTAGAAGCCAAGCTTACACACTCTTTACAAAGAAGGAGGAAATCATTGTCTAATTTAAGCTGATTAAGAAGGAAAATAAACCTTTTTCTTATGACCTATGTTTTAGTAAATAGAATTTACATATAATCTAAATAATTATAGTGACATAATGATAAGACACAGAGATGTACCATATTAAAATTACACATAAATTGATTAAACATAATCAGGGTGCCACATTTGAGGTACTGACACAAAACTGGAGGCAAGAACAGGAAAAGCCTTTATGATTTAAGTCCTCCTAGTGTCTAAGATTAGTCAGAGTGCAATTGGTTATGGAATTTTTCAGAGTTCAGACCTTAGGATTAACAAAATAAGTCCTTGCTTTGTTTTCTCTGGTCCATTACAAGAGAATACAGCTAACTGAAAAAATATTAGACTATTCCACGTAAAATTTAATTTTAATGTTATGTATTTTCATATCCTGTTGAAATGAATGCCTTACTTTACTTTGAACAATAGTAAGATTCTAGACAAGAAGTCTGATGGAGCATTGCACCTTGTTCACTTTCAAGGGTTGGCTCATCCAAGGTTTTTACATAGATAAAGAGAATTTTGTTTTATCTTATAAAGAGAATCTCAAATGCCATATAAAATTTCTATTGCACTGAACTTGAGAAAGGTAATGAATTATGTTATTTCCTCACAAGATTATGAAGCACATTAATCTACCTCAAAGTTGTTTCCTCCCTATTTGTGATAACATACCTAACCTGCAGATCACAGAAAGTGTTTGCTGCTACAAACCTACACTTTTTGAGTAACTGACGATAAATATTCTTCTAGTTATTTAGGTAACCATAAAAAATCTAATATTTATTTAATTGATAATTTTTAAGATGTAAGTATGCAGATTACATGTTCATCACTGTGAGAAACCTCTTCCTAAGGTAATTTTGAAATAATTTTCTATGTCCTAATTTACTACAGCTAGATTCATTGAGGGAAATTGAGCTGCTAAAATATTTCCTTTTATGTGCTTTCCTAGAAAAAAAAATGAACTAAGACAATTCGAGGGAACGCCTTTTATTCTGTTACAGGAGTCAGCCTTAGGCTGGGATGGAATTGGTAATGAGCAGGAAATCTTCAAAGAGAACAAGGACATGAATTCTTCTAGATATACACTGGCTACTTTTGTAGGGCAAGGAACATTACCCAGTGACGGAAAGATGGAGATAAAGAGAAAATTAATAAAATATTGAAGAAAGTTTTAATTCTGTAGAAACAGGAAATTTTGATAAATTCTTCACCTATTTATTAATAAATGGAAAGTGGAAATGCAGAATAGAGACTTCTAACAGGATAATTTTCAGTCTAGGAATCATATCCTAAAACAACAAGATTTTTAAAAATTTATCTCAGAATCAGAATGTAAGATATATGTTCTGGTTAAAATTTTGTATATAATTGTGGATGTTGTTAAATGTTATTTAATGCAGTGTGACTCATTGCAATTTTATAAACAATAGATCTGAACCCTGTCCTACCTTTATCATGTCTGATACACTTGATCCTGTTGGTGCAGCATGTGTGTCCATACACCTAGTTGAGGGTGTTCTTTTTTGTTGATCCTCGAACTTCCCAAGCATAATGTTCCTGTCTAAGGAATTTTTACCAGCATTCCTAAAGTATGTGATATGGAGTGTTGCCATCCATGTCACCAAGAAACACTCTGTTTTCACTTTCTTCAGGATATATGTTTGCTTTTTTTGACGATCCATGAAATATTCAGCACTATTCTCCTTCACCACAACTCAAAGACATCAATTTTCTGCTACCATCCTGATTCATTGTCCAGCTCTCAGATGCATAGCCAAGTGACTGGAAAGATTATGGCTTGAATCAGACACACAAAATTTAGACATAGTTGGGATTATAAAGATATTTCTGACAGCAGACTTTCCCAATTCTCATATCTCCCAACTTCTGGTACCAAGGGTGTTGAGTATGGATCAAGCAAGATTAAATTTTCAGCAATTTAAATTTTCTCTGAATTTTTCATCTATTATCTATTATACACAGTACCAGAGGCAGAGGTATTGGAGTGGTACGGATAGGGCAAGTTTAATGATTATTAGTTCTTATTGTACTGTCTATTATGGAAGAATATTGTAGTAGGATACAATCACATTCTATCCTTTACAAATAGCAATTAAGGTTGAAGAAGGAGCAGTATACTATCATTCAAAGCCTATTGATAACTAGGATCACAAAACTATGAAAATCATTGATTTATTTTAGTGTTTTATTCAGTAGTGAAAAATGTTCTTTATAACACTGAAAAAATTACATCTTTAAAAACCTACCAGTTTTTACTAAACAAAAATGTATTTCTTTGATTTTTGCAGTGGATTGTAGCAAGGAGAATTGAGCTTTATAATGCATATCACATATTCAAATTGTAGCTGTATAATGCTAGAGGAGATTTTTATTTTATTATTATTACTGTTTTCTATTGCCCCACTTATAAATCTTAATCACAAACAAATTCAAATAAGTGACAATTGGAATGAATGGAAATGAATGGAAAATCAAACATTGTGCATTTAACTGATGTTATAATGAAATATACATGAAACATTGGTTGGAAGAAAAAAATCCAATCATCTTTGTAAACTTTCACTCAAATCACTGTTAAGGAAGAAGAGAGTGAGGGAGATTTTTTGACAATCTGAGACAAAGAGAATTAACTACATTTTGTATGTTTTGAATTTTTGTTTTGTTTTGTTGGGTTTTTTTTTAATTCAAGTCACCTAAATTTTATTGGTGTTAGGTGATATTGAGTCAAGCATAACTCAATGTGACCATATGAATAACAAACAGGACTCTTGACCATCTCCATGATTTCTGGCATGCTTACCCAATAGTTGCTTTCACTATGTTAGTCCATATCTTTGAGGGTCTTTCATGTTTTCCAATTTCTTTAATTAAATCGTGGACTGCTGTCTCTCTAGTTTTTTCCCTTGTCCAAAAATTATAGTACATGGTTCTTAAAACACATTTTAATAAAACAATCACCGTAGACTGACCATCCTCCTTCCTCAACCTGTTGTCTTTTCCCATGGATTGGTAAAAGATAATATGGCCTCCTGACAATGTATCTAAAGTATATGGGACAAACTTTCTCCATTCTTTGACTCTACAGAGCACTCTAGTTGCACTTCCTCAAAGAAAAAGGTTGTCAATATACTTCTCTAACACCACAACACAAAAGTGTAATTGATATTCTTTATTAGTTGTCTAACTTTCAGATGAATATGAAGCTCTTAAAATACTATGGCTTGAATCAGGTGCTCCTTAGTCTTCAAACAAATATTCTTGTTCTTTAACACTTTGGAAAAATCCTTGACAGCAGATTCTCCTGTCTTTTGTTTTCAGCATGCCTTTTACTTTCTTGGCTGTTGCTCTGGTGACCTAGTGCTAAGAAATTTTGTTGTAATCCCAAAGACACTCAGTTCAAATCCATCAACTGCTCTGTAGGAGAAAAATGGATAGTCTTCTCTTGTGCAATTTACTGTGTCTGAATACTTGCTAGACAGTTAGCTATGAGTTCATTCCAATTCAACAACATGCAATAACAATTAACGGTATTGATTTTGAATTCAAGTAAAATTAGATAATTGACAATTTCATTGTTTTTTCCATCAAGCATAAGATTGCCTATTGTCCAATCGTGAGGATTTTCTTTTTCTTGATGTTGAGATGTAATTGATTTAGTCTGTAGTCCTGATTTTCGGGAATAAATACTATAAGTATTCTTCACATTATGCAGGCAAGTCTAGGTCATATGCATAATGCCGGTTGATGATGAGTCTTCCTCTAATACTGATGCTACATCCTCAATTATATAACTCAGCTTCTTGAACCACTTGATCAGTATACAAATTGTTAGGTATGGTTAAACTATATAACAGTGACACACGCTTCCTGATTTTCAAATCCGACGTTTCCTTTGTTATATTTTGACAACTGCTTCTTGGTCTGTGTACAGGTTTCCCATGAATACAATCAAATGATCTTGGATCCCCATTCTTCTCAGTGTTAGTCATAGTTAGTTATAATCTATAAAATCAATTGCCACTGCATAATCAATAATACAAAGTAAGCTTCTTTTTGGTATTCTCTGCTTTCCTCCAAAATCAATCTGCTATCTGCAATGATAACCCTAATGTCACTACCTTACTAAACCGAACTTGAATTTCAAGAAGTTCTCAGTCAATATACTTTCCTAGTAATGTTTACAATCTCTAAAATCAGGTAGAAGGTCAGCTCTGAATAATTTATGACTGGATGACAATGAATAAGTGAGAGTTTTCAGTGGCATAATGTCATAAGGAAATTGGTTGTTGCT
>NW_006399915.1:266328-271040 GCF_000299155.1 Elephantulus edwardii
AAGACTAAGGTATACCTGATCAAGGCCATGGATTTATTAATCACCTACTATCTTGAGGGTAATTAAGAGTACAATATATGTATGCTATCTCACATAACAATTAACATTACTTTCAATTACGTGAAAAAGATATCATTATTGATCTTCCAGGTATAATTAATATCTCAAGTATTAATATCATTCATGACCTCCCTCAGTCACAACATTTGCTTGCAAAGGAATATGATGTTATCTTACTGTACTAAAAGAAAGAAAATTGATTTAACCACTTGCCATGCACATCTAAATTTACAATTTTTCTCTAGGAGAGATATGTTTAATATTATAGCATTAATATGAGAAAAATCTTGTTACTCTGGATATAATCTTACATGGAATATAAAAATATTATAAAAAAATACAATGTATATGGATACATCTTAATACATGTCTTCAGCTGTTTAAGTAGATAAGAAATTTGAATGCTAACAAAATGCATATAATTCAAATATTGATGGTGAAATATATTAGGAAAGAAGCTTTTTAATCTACAACAAAAAATAAAGGAGCAAAAATCAGCTATTGAAAATCATACTGAGCAGAAAACATGGAATTGTTCTGAGTGAGGATTGACTTAACAATTTTAAAATACAACCTCGTTTCTATCTCATTTGAATTTATGAATTATCTCAAATAAAGGATGGAGGCACTGAATACCAATGACAAAATACCAGAGGAACTGTGCGAGGATATTAAAGATATCATCCATGAATATGATAAAAGGTCACTATAAAAGAGAAATAAAAAACCAAAATCAGTGTAAGAAAAACCTGTGAAAATTGCATTAGAACATGTTGTTGTTGTCGATTGTCTTCTAGTCGAACATGACTCATAGTGACCCCATGAACAAAAGGTCTAAAGACCCTTTGCAACTATTGGCATTTATAGAAATCACAGGGTTTACAGAGGCATGTTATTTAGGAAGTGGATGCCGCTCCTGATTCCAAACCTGTCATAGTATGTTATTGTTTTTATATGCCATTGAGTCACTTGCAATGTACAACAGCTCTGAACCCTTCTCTATCCTGAGCCTAGAGATATCAAAACAAAAGGAAGAGAGCTGAAGTAACAGAACTGAACAGATGATATCAAAGGACAGCTTGAGAAGATAAAGCAAAATATTATAACAAAATATGCAAAGAACTGGAATCAGATAATAAAAAGTGAAAATTTTTCTCAGGAATTAAAAATTTAAAAACAAATGTAAGCCTTGAGTTGCAATACTGAGATGCTATGGGGGGAAATCTGGAATGATCCAGGAAGCATCAAAAGAAGATGGAAGGAATACACAGAACCATTGTACCAAAAAGAGTTAGTCGACACTGAAAAATTTCAGCAAGTACTATGTGAACAAAAGCCAATGAGAATGAAAGATGAAGTTAAACTGCACTGAAGACACTGGCAAAAAATGAGGCCCTGGGAACTAGTGAATTTTCAATTGACATGTTTCAACCAAGATATACAACCCCATACGTGTTCACTAGTTTATGCCAGGAAATTTTGAGGACAGCTTCCTTGCCAAAAGAGATCATATTTGATCCCTTTCCCAAGAAAGGCGATCCAACACAATGTAGAAATTACCAAATAATATGAATATCATATTCAAGCAAAATTTTGGTAAGAATCTTCCAAAACCACCTAGAACAGTACATGGATGGAGAACTTCCAGAAGTTCAAGCTGGATTGTGGCTCTAGGGATACCACTGGGGATGACAGATGGATCCTGGTTAATAGCTGAGAATACCAGAAGAATATATATCTGTGGGTTGTTTTTTGTTTGTTTATTTGACTGCTTTTGTTTTTTTAACTATACAATGACATTTGACTCAGTGGATTATAAAAAATTATGGCTAGCATAGAGAAAATTGAAATACACAAAACTTCAGCATACTCATGAAAAATGCCAAGACCAAGAAACTGTTTTCTAGATGGAGCAAAGGAAAACTCTATTGTTTAAAATCAGGAAGGGTATGCATCAGGGTTGTATCCATCTCCATATATATTCAATCTGTATGCTAAGCAAAGAATTTGTGAAGCTGGACTCTATGAAAAGGAATGTGGTATCAGGATGAGAAGAAGATTCATCAGCAATACGTGTTATGCAGGTGACATAATTTTGCTTACTGAAAGTGAGAAGAATATGAAACACTTGTTGCAGAAGATCAGACCTTTGGTATGGATTGCATCTCAACATTAAGAAAACAATGGTCCTTACCACAAGACTAACAGTCAACAATATGATAAATGAAGAGAGCATTGAAGTTAGCAATAATTTCATTTGGTTGAATGAACAATCAACACCCTTGGATCCAGCAGTCAGGAAATCAGGTGGTGTATTGCATTGTATAAAGTCTGCTGTCAAAGATATCTCTAAAATACTTAAGAACAATGATGTCAGTGTGAAGGCTAAGATGTTTCTGATTCAGGCTACAGTCTTCTCAAGCACTTACTATATACATCAGAGAACAAACATGAATGGTGTAGATGTTAGAAGAAGAGTTGTGGTCCTGGAGAAAACTGCTAAATATCTCATTGATTGTCATAGGACGAACATATATGTCTTGGAATAAGTACAGCCAGAGTGTCCTTTGAAGAAAGAGATGACAAAGTTTCCTCTCTCATACTTTGGACATATGATAAGGTAAGGCTATTTCTTGGAAAGGGACATTACACTTGCAAGACCAAGGGTCAGTGAAGGAGAGGAAGACCCCAGGGAAATGAATCGACATGGTGACTTCAGCAATGGACTATAGTTTGTCAGAGATGATGTAGATCACACTGGACAGGGCAGGAATCAAGTCAGTTGTTCATAGGATCATTGTGAGTCATACAAGACTTGACAGCACCTAACAACAACATATTTATGGGATTTATATTATCCCATTTTGATGCTAATGTGATTTCCGTTTTGCCATTTTTTATGATATATTTTTATCATTTAGCTGAAGTTCATTTTGAAAAGTTATAGATTTTTCAGTACATCCCTGTCTCCCTTTAAAGTGTGTGTACTCACCTTGGCTTTGGTGCTAAGTGTTGCTCTTTGACTCCTTAGTCTACAAGATCCTTTCATACCTACAGAAATCATGAAACTCATCTGTTAATGGCAATGTTGGTCTAGTTTTCACCTAGAAAAAAAAAGATAGAGATTTTTAAACACGAAGGTGTTTCTTTGCTGAGAGTTTGAAAAAGTATGCATCCTATACTGTCTCAATATCCTATTTTTTTTCATAATTGAGTCCTGTTTTCACATGAGACGTTTTCTGAGACTGAAAATTCAATTGTACTTTTAGCTAAGTAACCTTCACAATTACATTTAAAATATGGCTATTAATTTTCATAATATCAAGCTGTGATCATAGAAAACAAGTTTTTTTTTAACTGAACTGAACTGGAATATAGTCTTTCTTTTAAACCAAAGTATCGCTTAATACTTTTTATCAATTAAAATTATAGATTAAGCTTTTTGCAAGAATTAATGTGCACTCAATAAAAATTATCATAAGTCATAATCTAGTAGCTATCACCTTTAACATAACAGAGAAATGCTGCAGTTATTTAAACTTCAAAGGCAATTGTTTCATTAAGTACTTAATCACAACAAACAAAAGATGGTATCTTCCAAAGTTTTGGTATCATCAAAGATGGTATCATCAAAGTATCATTTATTGCCCTTCTATATCATAAACTAATAGTTTTAAATTTCCCATTATTTCTTAGTTAGAAAACAGCTCAAATTATACTTTAAACTCAAGGACACAAACTAATCTTAAAAGTTTATCACTGTGGGTTTTTGTTTTGGGTTAATTCCTCATACTACTTCAAAAAAGTTCTTTTAGCTAGGGAAAATAAGCTACTTATTTATTTGAACAAGAAAATTTATGAAAAAATCTCTATTTGTGTCTCCATTTTGGGGGGTATATTCCTAGTAGTTGGAATGCCAGGGTCATATGGAGTTCCACACAGCATTGGGATCACACAGAGTCACACAAGACAACACCTCTCTCTACTCAAACAAACACCCCCACAGCAACAGATCTAGAAGATACCTGTCCAGACCTTGGGTTTATCACATTGTGCCAGCAAGGTAAACTGAGACAGTAACTCACAGAATTTAGCAGAAGCATTGTGGCCAGTATCTTCCCTCAGGACAGCCTCAATCAAAAATCTTTCCCTGAAATTGGTTCATGGAATTTGGACTTACACCTTCCTAAAGAAGAGATGGAAAACAGCGTGAAAAAACAGTAGAAGTATGTGGTGCAATGTATCACAGAAGTGACTGGTGTTCATATTGAGAACTGGCTGGGCAAAGGAGGATTTGATTAGGTAGCCAGGTATGCAAGGAATGGGGAAGTAGCAGGAAAAGGGTAGAGACAAGTCACATGTGCTTGGGGTGCACGGGCAGTGAATATATTGTTTAATTATGTAAAGGAAGTGTCTTTCACTTGCTAGGTTAAAATACTTGTCTATCAGGTATTCTTCTGACTGTGAACATCCAAATTAAGATAGACTAGGAAGAAGGATTGGCTATCCACTTGTGAAATATAACCAGCTTTTGAAAACCCTATGTACAGCAGAGCACACTTAGAGTAGACTAATAGTTACGGCATCTGGAGTTGAACCCTCAAATTTGGAAACACAAAGGAGGAGAAACAGTTGTAAGAAGAAATTAAAAA
>NW_006399915.1:271340-274460 GCF_000299155.1 Elephantulus edwardii
ACTATCATTCAAATTTATGCACCTACAAACAGAGCCAAAGAGGAATAGATGATAACTATCAACTATTGCAGTCAGAAAACGATCATACATGTAACCAAGATTCTTTAATAATAATGGGTGACTGGAATGCCAAATTTGGGAGCTAGGAAGAAGGATCATTTGTTGGAAAATATGGACTTGGTGACAGATATGACGCTGGGGATATAATGATAGAATTTTGTACAATCAATGATTTATTCATAGCAAATACAGTTTATAAGAAACATAAATGCAGGCTAGAGACATGGATTTCACCTGATGAGATCCATAGGAATCAGATTGATTATATATTTGGGAGGAACCACTGGAGAAGTTCATTATCAGCAGTAAAAACTAGACCAGGTACAGATTGTGGAACAGATCATCAACTGCTCATATGTAAGTTCAAATGAAAACTAAAGAAAGTCAAATCATATCCACAGGAATTAAAATTTGAGTCTATCTCCCATGAATCTAAAAACCGACTCAGGAATAGGTTTGAGACATTGAACACTAATGAACAAAGTCCAAATAAGCTATGGGAAGATATAAAGAATACCGTTCATGAAGGATGCAAAAAGTCATTTCTAAGAAAGAAGAAAAGACCAAAATGGATGTCAGAAAAGACTCTGAATATTGCACTAGAGAGACAAGAAGTCAAAGCAAAGAGAAAAAATCAAGAAGTTAAGGAGCCGAATAAAAATTTTAAATGGCTGATCAGGAAGACAAGGCAAAATATGATAATGAAATGTACAAGAAGCTGGAGTCAGAAAATCAAAAGGGCCAAATTAGCTCAGCATTTTTTTATGCAGATGACACCACCCTGCTCGCTGAAACTGAGGAGGACCTGAAGCGCTTGCTGCAGAAGGTCAAGGACTGCAGTCTTCAATAAGAATTGAAGCTCAATATAAAGAAAACAAAGATTCTCACCACTGGGCCAATTGGCAGCATCAGTATGGATGGTGAAAAGACTGAGATAGTTAACAGTTTTCATTTATTTGGGTCCACAGTCAACACTCTTGGTAACAGCATCCAGGAAATCAGGAGACTAATTTCATTGGGAAGGTCAGCTGTGAGGAACCTCTCAAGAATACTGAAGTGCAACAACGTCAGGCTGGAGACTAAGGTGCACCTGATCCAGGCTATAGTCTTTGCAATTAAGAGCTATGCATCAGAGAGTTGGATAGTGAATAGGGATGATGGAAAAAGAATTGATGCCTTTGAGTTGTGGTGCTGGAGAAGAGTACTGAATATACCACGGAATGCTAGGAGAACAAACAGGTTTGTCCTGGAGAGGGTGAAGCCAGAATGTTCCCTGGAGTCAAGGATTCTGAGTGAAGGGATGGCGCAGGAGAGGAAGACCCTCAATGAACTGGATCGATTTTGTGAGTGGAGTGGTGGGAATGAATGCGTTTGAGGCAGCGAGGTTGGCACAGGATAAAACGGCATTTAGGGCTCTTGTACACACGGTCACTATGAGTCACAAATGATTCGATGGCACATAACAACAACACCTTTTTTAATTATTAATTTAAATGAAAATTTACAGAGACTTTGGATTTCCATTCATTCATTGTTGCACTTTTCTCCCCTCCCAAATCTCCCCCACACACACCAGTACACTCACCTCTTGGAACAGTAAAAGAAAAATTCTTTCATTGTTTTACAATTCCTCCTCCCAGGTCTACTCCACTATGCAGCCTTCACTATGAACTCCACTCATGAGAAAAATACCAATCACGTATTCCTTTTAAACAGTTCTCTCCCCATCTGTTTCAATGCAGTATATATTATTTAATCCATTTGTTCTTAATCTCCCCCAAACAGTTGCACCAATATTTGTCCTTTTGTGACTGAGATACTTCATTCAGCATAATATCCTCCATGGTGACCCGTTTAAATAATATTACATGAGTTTCTTGTTTTTCAATGCAGCATAGTATTCCATTGTGTAAATATACAACAGCTTCTCTATCCATTCGTTTGTTGATGGGCACTTAGGTTGTTTCCAACTCCTTGCTATTGTGAATAAAGCCGCGATAAACATGGGTGTGCATATATCTGCTTGGATGGCAGTTATAGTCTCTTTGGGTTATATTCCTAGTAGTGGAATTGTTTGGCCAAATGGTATCTCTATTTGCAATTTCAAAAAAATAATGGTATCTCTATTTACAAATCAAAACAACTATGAGATATCATCTCACCCCAGTAAGAACAGCAAAATTTAACAGAACAGCAAGGAGCAAATGCTGGCAAATTTGTGGAGAAACTGGAACCCTTATTCACTGTTGGTGGAAGTGTAAAATGGTGCAACCACTGTGGAAGGCGGTATGGCACTTTCTCAAAAAGTCACTCGGCATTTCTTAAGCTGAAAGAACTAAAGAGTAATTCAAGCCACGAGTTGCAATTTTTAAGGATGTTATGGGCAGAATATTGAATGATTCAAGAAGCATTAAAAGCAGATGGAAGGAGTATACAGAGTCATTGTACCAAAAAAAAATTGGCTGACACAGAATAATTTCAAGAAACAACATATGTTTAAGAGGCAATGGTGATGAAGGAGGAAGTTCAAGCTTCTCTGAAGGACTTGGCAAAAAATAAAACTCCAGGAATTGATTAAATACCAACTGACATATTTCAACAAACAGATGCTACCCTGGATGAGCTCAACAAATTGTGCCAAGAAGTCTGGAAGACAACTTGTCAAACTGATTGGAAGAGATCCATATTTATTTCCATTCCAAAAAAAAGTTGAGCCGACAGAGTATGAAAATTATTGAACAGTATCACTAATATCATACTCTAGAAAAATCCTGCTGAAGATTATCCAGAAAAGACTCGAACAGTACTTGGACAGAGAAATACCATAAATATAGATTGGATTTAAAAGAGGTCGTGGCACTAGGGATGTTATTGCCTATGTCAGGTGGATCTTGGCAGAAAGCAGAGAGCACTAGAAGAATGTCTATCTATTTTCATTAACTATGCAAAGGCAATTGACTATGCAATTGACTTTGAAGGACATGGCCAAAAATAAGGCTCCAGGAATAGATGGTATACCAATTGATATATTTCAGTTAACAGATGCTGCCCTGGACGTGC
>NW_006399915.1:276105-281826 GCF_000299155.1 Elephantulus edwardii
TTGGAGCCTAGGTTTTTGAAACTTTGCCTCACTTATTTTGGGCATGTGGCCAGGAGAGATCAGTTCTTGGAGAAAGGCATCATGCTCGGAAGGGTGGACAGACAGTGCAGGAGAGGGAGACACCATATGAGATGGATTGATACAGTAACTGGAGTGATGGTGCTCTGTGTGTCAGAATTAGTGAGATTGGCTTAGGACAGGAAAAAGTTCAGAAATCAGAACTCACAGGCAACTCAACCAATAACCTTTTATGACAGGTTTGGCAGCAGGAGTGGCATCCATATCCTAAACAACTTGCCTCCAGAAACTCTATGAACTTTGATAAATATCAATAATTATAGAGGGGCTTCAAGACTTTTGTTCATAAGGTTTCTATGAGTTGTGATCAACTCTATGTCAATCAACAACAACAACATGGAGTTTCTTTTTGAGGAAATGCCACACTGTCTTCCAGAGTTGTTGCACCATTTTATAATCCCACCAATTGTGTATATGAATTCCCACCTCTCCACATCCTCTCCAACATTTATTGTTTCCTGTCCTAGTCATACTTTGGCACTGTTACTGGGGTGGGTTCATATCTCATTGTGGTTTTGATTTGCATCTTTCTTATTGCCAGTGATTTTGAGCATTTATTCATGTGTCTGTTGGCCACCTAAATGTCTTTCTCTGTGAACAGTCTTTTCATGTCTTTTGCCTATTTTGTCATTGGATTATCAGTCTTTTTCTTCTGGAGGTCCAGGAGTATTCTATAAACATATGTCATTCACCATCTCAAGAACATTGAAGCAGCCCAAATGTCCAACCACAACCGAATGGATTGAGAAATTGTAGTACATTTACACATTGGCACATTATGCAACACTCAGAAACAAAAAATTTGAAAAATACTACGTAACTTGGAAGAACAGGCTGAAGATGTTGGAGAACATTATCCTGAGTGAACTAATATTGTCTCATAAAGACAAATATTGCATAAGACCATTCATTATTGTATAGAAAGAATAGTAACTAGTAAAATATGTGTGAGAACTCAAAGTGGTGAGGGCTGAGGATGAGTAGGGGCTCAGCGCTTGTATAATTAGGTGGATGGAGGAAGAGGGATAAGGAAATGGGAAGGATCGGGGTGAAAAGACAGGGTAATGATGGGCAAGGTCCAATGATGATTCATTTTATAAAGTATAATGCATGAGAAGGATGGCTTGAAACACAACGTGAGTGAAGAAGAGTGTGAAATACAATGTATGTAAACTTTGTAAACAAACCATTTTTTTAAAAAAAGAAAGAACAATTTATGTACATAATTACTAACTCAATGAATTGTGGTTATGTAAAATTGACTGGTAAGATAATTGAAAACTTTAAAGAAGATTAGTAAATGTTGTTGTTAGGAGTCATAGACAATTTTTACTGATATTTACCCCATGTCATAGTGTTGCTCTTATTTTTAGGTGCCATTGATTTGCTTACAACTCATAGCATCCCCATAAACAAAAATCTGAATCTTGACCTACTCTGTTACATCTTCAAGATTTCTGATATATTCAAGCCTACTGTCACAGTTACTATGTCAGTCCAGCTTGTTGGGAGTCTTCTTATCTTTCTTCGACTTTACACATTTTCCAGAATGATACTCACTTTAGAGGACTTGTCGCTCCATAAAGCATGCCCCAATATGTCAAAACAGTTTCATCATCCTTACTTCTAAGGAGCATTCTAGTTGCACTTCCTCCAAGAAATACTTGTTTGTTTTTTTAAGTCCATAGGACATTCAGTATTCTTCTCCATACTAAAACTTAAAAGGATTGATTATTCCATAATCCCTATCCTTTATTCAAATTTCAGAAACATAGGAAGAAATTTAAAAGATCATGGCATAGCTCAGGAACACCTTAGTCTTTAAACTTACATTTTGCCTGTTAACACTTTGGAGAATTCCTTGACAGCAGATTTAAACCAATACAAGGTATCTTTTGAAATCTTGGATATTGTCACTATAGATAATGCTTGTGGAATCAAGTAAAATGAAATCATTTATTGCTTCAAATCTTTGCTCCACCATTATTACATTCCAGCATATTACAATGTTGCTTATTGGTATAATGGTAAGTATTTTTTTCCTTGATATTAAGATGTAATTCACATTGAAGGTTATCGTCTTTACTCTTCTGTGTCAAGTACTTCAAGTCTTCTTTGGTTTCTGCAAGCAAGGTCATATCATCTGTATAGTGCAGATTGTTTACGAGTCTTCAATCCTGATGCCATATTGTTCTTCGTATAGTTCAACTTCTCAAAGACTTTGCTCACCATACAGATTGAGTATATTTGGAGAAAGACTACAATGTCGCCTCATACATTTCCTGATTTTAAACCATGCAATATTCCTATGACCTGTTCAGACTACAGCTTCTTCCTCCAGCTGTATGTTTTGCATGAACATAATTAGTAAATGTTCTAGAATGTCCATTCTTCTCACTGTTAACAATAAAATGTTACACTCTATATAGCCAAATGTCATTGCATAATAAAAAAAGAACAGGTAGTATTCTCCGCTTTCAACAAATATTTGCATGACATAAGCAATGATAACCTCTGTTTCATGGCTTCTTCAGGATGCAGATAGTAGTCATTTTTTAATAATCTTCAGCACGTAATATTAGCAATATTTTTTAATTATGTGTACATTCTTTTGATGTGTATTTTTTTTGTTTCAAAGGCATTTTTCAAGTTTAAAGAATGGAAATACTAATAAAAGCCTCAATTTTCAGAGATTAAGGATTTTTTGGGGAAAAATTTTAAATGAAACATCAGATTTGGAAGGAATGAATAGATTTACATTAAAATAAAATGATAGATTTTAAGGGAATAATATGTGTGCTGTTGTTGTTTTTACATACCATTGAGTCTCCTGTGACTCATAGGTAATGGGGTCCAGCCTCTTTATATCAAACAGTTCTGTTGAGAGAAGAGACAAGGATTAAATGAAGATGCAGAGAGGCTACCACTGATGGTGAAGAGCAAAATTTTATTTTTTAGACAAAGCCTATATAGGTTTTAGTAGCACATCTGCTATAACAATTGCATTATCTTTTTTTTTGTTTTTTTTCCCTATGATTATATTTTATTAATTTTCATAAACATTTACAGAGATTTGGGGTTTCCATTCATTCATTGTTGCACTATTCTCTCTACCCTCCTCCCAGTTTGTTCTTGTCCAAATGCCACAGTTCTTATCAAAGCCAGTTCTGATTAATCTTTGTCAGTGTGTCCTTTGCCATTCCCTATCACTCCTCCCTGAGAGAGACTTCACCCTGAGTCATAAGGAAAAGGGGATGGCGTATTCTCTTAGCTACTTCCTGCTGAAAAGGGACGCTGTGGGTTTCAGGGTGAAGATCTTCTCTCACTACTCTAAAGGGCCCCTTTGGCAGTAGGAAACATATAGACTATTATGGAGATTGATTTTGGAATTTAGATGCATTCTTATTGATTGTGCTTGGCTGTACATGTTCATATCCTTGAAGATGTATCATGGGGGTGTTGCAACCTAGAAGACACAAATTTGACTAACAAGTTATAAGTACATGAGTCAAAAATTATGGAAAAGTAAAAGAAAAGATTCTTTCATTGTTTTACAAACCCTCCCCCAGGTCCCCTCCACCATGTAGCACTCGCTCTAGTCTCCTGTGATGACAGAAATACCCAGTTACATCTCTCTTTTAAACGGTTCTCTCCCTCCTCTGTTTCAGTGCAGTATACATTATTGAACCCATCTTACTCAGTCTCTCCCCAACCCCAAGGACAGTCCCATTCTACAACACTGGCATCATGTAATATTTGTCCTTTTGTGACTGGGATATTTCACTCAGCAAAATGTCCTCCAGAGTCAACCATTTTGAATAAAATTGCATTATCTTATTCAGTCCAGAAAAGCTGATCGTCTGGTCAAACATTAACTCTCACAGGCCTCAGCACAATACAAAGATGTTTTCCAGAATATCTTATTGTGTGCTTTAAGGAACAAATGGTTTTGGTTGATAAGGACACTACATTCCTTAAGGTTTAACACATTAGATCATTCTTATTTTTTAACGTTCTACTTCCTTGAGTTGTTTACTAAACAGATACTCTAGGCAAGATGGAGTTACTCTTCCTGGTCTTATAGTACAGGGCTAATTTTGCTTTACAAGTTAGCCAGGCCCTGACACATAGGGACCTTATGCACAACAGCTCTGAAGCCTGTCCTGTCTTCAGCCAGTCTCACTAATCTCATGCACCTACTCCCATGACCGAATTACAGTATCAATCCATCTTATTCAGGCTCTTCCTCTCTTGCTCTGGCTCTCTACCCTTCCAAGAATGATGCCCTTCTCCTGACCACATGTTCAAAGCATGCGGGACAGAGCTTCAAAATCCTAGCCTACAGAGAGAAACTCAGTTTTGCCCTCTCTAAGACAGACAGATTTTTTTTGGGGGGGGGCAGTCCATGGTATGTTCAAGATTCTTCTCCAACACCACACTCAAATGCATCTATTCTTCTTCTGTCCTCTTCAGTCATTATTCAGCTCTCTGACACATAGCAAGCAATTACATCTTTGTAATTACATCAATCAGGTGTACCTTAGTCTTCTAGACAGACATTGTTGCTTCTCAGTATTCTGGAGACATCCCAAACAGCAGATTTTTCCAATGTAGTTCAATTTTTAATTTTCTGACTGTTGGTGCCAAGAGTGTTGATTGTGGAGCTGAACAAGATGTAATTGTTAATAATCTCAATCTCTTCTCCAACTATCATGTCAATTGGCTCAATGATGAGAATCTTTGTCTTCTTGATGTTGATGTTATATTCATATTAAAGACTATAGTTCTTGATCTTCTGTAGCAAATGCTTCATTCCTCAACTAAGATGTTGGTTGGCTTGAATAACCAGCCTAAAAGTTAGTAACTAAGTGCTTAGCAATTGCACAAATATGACTTTTGCATATTTATTGTTGTTATTGTTATACACCATTGAGTCACCTGTGACTCATAGTGATCCTACGTCCAACAGCTCTGAACCTTGTCCTATCCTGAGCCAGGCTCATTGACATTGACACATCTACCTATATTATCCCAGTTACTGTGTCAACTAATCATTATACTCTTAAACTTGAGACAGAAATATGATAAGCAATAATCCCAATTTCTTGAGTGAGCTGTTATACCTAAGGTCCCTATGTGTCAGGTCCTGGCTAACTTGTAAAGCAAGATTAGCCCTGTACTATAAGACAAGCAAGAGTAACTCCATCTTGGCTAGAGTATCTGCTTGGCAGTAAACAACTCAAGGAAGTAGAATGTTAAAAAATAAGAATGACCAAATGTCTTAAATTTAAGGAACATAGTGTCCTATTTAAAATTTCAATGAAATTGCTGCTGTGGTGTCAAGTACACAGAAAAAAAATTTGCTAGGAATCTATTTATTTTGCTGTAGTTGTAGAACGGGGCAGTGGCCTAGACAGCAGAAGGTGTAGGTAGCTAAGAATCTGATGTTGGGAAATTACCTCAGCTACAGAAGCAATCCTCTCAGGATCCTTTCAAACAGGACTGTTGTTGTTGTTGTCGTTTTTTTTTATTAAATTTTATTAGTTTCAATGAACATTCACAGGGATTCTGGGCTTTCACTCCTTCATTGCCGCACCATTCTCTCCACCCTCCTCCCCAGTTTGTTCTTCTTCCCCGCCATCC
>NW_006399915.1:282698-283613 GCF_000299155.1 Elephantulus edwardii
AGGGTATATTCCCAGTAGTGGAATTGCTGGGTCAAATGATATCTCTATTTGCAACTTTGTTGTTAAATGCCATAAAATCAAGTACTATCCATAACAATCTTATGATTACAGATCTGAACCCTGTCCTATCCTAGCCATCCTCATAGTCTCTAACGCACTAGAGCCATTACTTTATACACAATGTCAATCTATTTTGTTGAGTGTTTCCCTCTATTTCATAGACCCTCCTTCTTCTCAAGAATGATGTCCCCTTCCAGGGAACAACCTATCCTAGAAACATGCCCTAGATGTATAAGATGAAACTCTATCACCTTTGCTTCCAAAGAGAAGTTTGACTGCACCTTCAACAACTATATCTGTTCTTTCGGCAATCCATGGCATATTCATTATCTTTTTCCAATGTCACTGCTCAAAGACATGAATTCTCCTTCTGTCTTCTTTATTCATTGTCCATCTTTCAGATAATAAATTGAATAGCAAATTATTGAAAAAACATAGCCTGCATCAAACTTACCACAGTTTTGAAACTGACATTATTTTTCCTCAATCATTTGGCGAGATCTCTGACTTCAGACTTTCCCAGTGTGATATGTCTTCTATCTCCTCACTACTGGTCCTAAGGTTGTTGATTGTGTGTCCAAGTAAGATAAAAGTGTTGATAAAATGGAATCTACAGAGTCCTACAATATCTTATAGTCTCGAATTTTTACATCATACAGACTGGAAAGCGGTATCAAATGAATGTAGAAATATTCTGAAGCTGAAAAGTAAAATATGAACATTCATAACATTTTATCTTAATCATTATTAAATAGAATTAGAGAATTAGGTTTTGTTTATTCTCTCGTTTTCCTGAAAACTAGTGATTTGGTGTCCAAGGAGAGAAAAAAATTGTTGTTGTTGTTGTTATGCGCC
>NW_006399915.1:285047-290040 GCF_000299155.1 Elephantulus edwardii
TGCACTCAGGAATTCCCATATTTTGTTTGTTTGTTTTATAAATTGGTCCCCTTATGATGCTTCGAAAATAACTATCTATACTTTCAGGAAAATTAAAACTACCCTGTGGCAATAATATAATTTAATTTTCATAATTATATAAAGACCACAGAAATGGTGTTATTTTAACTTGTTTTATGTATATTTCTTGGCACAGCTTGAAATATACATATGGCAAGTTAAAATAGCACCATACTGAGGAGCAATGATATCAGTCTGGAGACTAAGGTGCACCTGATTCAGGCCATTGTCTTTGCAATTACTTGCTATGCATCAGAAAGCTGAACAATGACTACGGGTGATAGGAGGATAATTGATGTCTTTGAGCTGTGGTGCTAGAAAAGAGTCTTGACTATACCGTGAAAGGCTAGAACTAACAAATTCACCTTAGAGAGGGTGAAACCAGGCTACTCCTTGAAGACAATCATTCTGAAGCTTCTTCTGACATATTTTGGACACGTTGCAAGGAGGTACCAGTTCTTGCAAAGGGATGTTGTACTTGGGAAGCTGGAGGTACCTCTTAAGAGAGAAAGATCCTCCATGAGATGGGTTGATTCAGTGACTGGGGTCATAGGGGTAGGTGTGTCAGAGACAGTAAGATTGACACAGGATAGAGCAAGGTATAGGGGTATTGTACATAGGGTTGCCATGAATCTCAAGCTACTCGACAGCACATACCAATAACAAAAACAACATATGTATATGGCAGAACTACTTTTATGTCTCTTTTGTTTGACTTTTAATATTTCATAGGTTGTTTGTTTGTTTGTTTTTTATAGGTATCTCTGGTGGCCTAGTGGCAAGAAGCTGCACTGCAGTCCTGAAGGCAGTGGTTCAAGGTCATCAGTTTTTCTGCAGCGTAAGGATTGACAGTCTCCTCTCATTTGATTAACTGCCTCTGAAAACCCACCAGAGGGTCAGTTAAAGGTCAATTTTGACTCTATAGCAGAAACAATAACCACAACAGGTCTTTTTGATGTGTTTAATTTACCTTGAGTCATGATAATTTTTGGTTTCTTAGGAGATTTAAAGGTAGCTCTTATTCTTTTGTGCTAAGGAATTGTACTTACTTTCATACTAAAAGGTATGAGATTGGAATCCAGAAGTAGCTCTAGGGGAAATGACAGGCAATCTCCTCCAAAGCAATTTATTGTCTGAAAAACAGCTATAGGGTCAGTTCAAATTGGGTGGTACACAACTACAATGGCAAGAGCTTTAAAGAAACATTGGTGGTATAGTTTATAGGAAGTTGTGCTGCTAACCCAAAACCCATTACTCTCTGGTGATTCTAATCCACCAGAAAGTCTATAGTAGAAAAATGGACAACATCTTGTGATATGATTTACAGCCTTGAAAACCCAGTGGGGAGCTAGAGTTGATTTTTACTTGATAGCAAGCTGTATGTTAAACACTGTGACACTAATGTGTCATATGTGATAAGGGTTACCCATGCTGCGTAGAACTCCCCGATTATCAAAAGCTTGGAAGCAGGAGTAGCATCCACTTCTGAAATAGTTGAAAGTTATACAAGTGTTCAGGTCTTTTGTTCATAGGATCACGATGAGTCATCTATGACCCAACAACAACAAATGAAAAGAACATATACCTCAGTAATATATTTGCTATAATAAAAATGCTTCCTCTAAAAACAATATCTAAAAACTTGCTAGTATACAGGGTTAACTTTGAATGATTCTGGTTGAAATACGTTGGATGAAAATTTTTCCAAACAAGTATTAATTGACTTTAAAAAAATAAAATATAAAGTGAACCAGTATAAAATAAAAAATAAAAATAAAATCTTGACAATGAAGTACATAATTTAGTAAATTTGAAGAAAAAAAATTCCAAGATAGTAACTTACTTGTTTATGTTCAGTGACTGAGGCTTACTTGCTTTATCTGGGAAAAAAAATACAGCATAAGATGGGTAAAAGAAAAAGAACATAATACTAGTTGTCTAAAAAGAGTCGTGCACTTAACATTTGTTATTTAGGAAATGCTTTTCTATTTTACAACTTAAAGAGTAAGACTTTAATGTGTCCAAATTTCATGTTATATATCAATGTTAGTTGGTGTTGAAGGGTAGCTAAACTAGACCAATTCTATTACTATTCTTAGCCCATTAGCTCCTTTCTCAGATAATGATGTATGCTTCTATAATGATTAACCAAGGCTAAAGCTCACTTCTACCAAACTGATTCTGATAAACAGTGCATATTTCAGCCAGAAGCTTACATTTAACTCACTATGCCACTACAGCTCTTTCACGCATAATGATTAGAGCCTTAGATACTTTATTCTGTCCTACATGGTAGTTATGAGTCAAAATTGGCTCAATGCTAATTTGTGGTTATTTCACTCCTTTTGCTTAGTTTTAGTTTTACTGTCTTTTTCACTATTCATTTTGGAAGATTTGGTGGCATAGCTTAAAAAGCGTTGTATTGCATCTGTCTTGAAGGAAGTGCAACCAGAGCTCACCTTCAAGGCAAGAATTATGAAGGGAAAAAAAAGAGTTGTATTGCTAACTCAAAGGGAGCAACCTTACTAATGATTCAATTCCAACAGCAATTCTGAGGCACATTTATGAACAATGCCTTTCAGATTTATAGCATCTTAAAACTGAAAGGATGGTCAGTTATGAGTCAATTTTGACTCAAAGATGATGATTTTTCATTTTATTCATTTCAGCAAAGCTGTTAATACAGCAAAATTTTATAAGATTTGATACAATGGGGAAAAAAACCAACAAACAAACCACAAACCACACAGCCATATTCCTAGTATTTAATCTTTAGAACATCCATCTGTGTTTTATTGACTGTGCAGATCACTATAAACTACAGATAACATTGAGAAGAATGGCAATTCCAGAATGCTTAATTGTGCTTATATGAATTCTGTGTCTAGACCAAGAGGCTGTGGTCTGAACAGAGAAAGAGGACACTGCTGTTGTTGTTGCTGTGTGCTGTCGAGTCCCTTGCAACTCATAGCGGCCCTATGTACAACAGGCCTAAATCCTGCTCTGTCCTGTGCCAATCGCACCATCTCTGATACACCCATCCTGATTATCCCAGTCACTGAATCAATCCACCTCATAGAGGGCCTTCCCATCCTGTGCTGTCCCTCCACCTTTCCAAGCATGATGTCCCTTTCCAAGGACCAGCCTCTCCTTACAACATGTCGAAAGTATGTCAGATGGAGCCTCAGAATCCTTGCCCACATCTCAGGAAAACGTGGAGTCCCCAAGGCCATGAGGGATCTCTTCACACAAGTTCTACAGGACACATCACCTTTGCTCAGAAAGCAATGCTACTGAACTTAAGAGACCCTGGTCACAGCATAAGGAAGTGTCAGCAGCCATCGTGTTTGGAATTACAGAAGCCAAGGAAGCTTCAGATATAAGCTATCAGATCAAGGGCTGGACAATGGGAGATGGATGTTGAAGGGAATGGGTAGAAGTGGATGGATATCCTGGTGGATGGTGGAGCAGGGAAATAAGTGGGTAAAGACAGGGCCAAGGGCGGGGACAACACTGATACTAATGGTCAACTGCACAATAAGGGATATGTCTTTCACTTTTCTATAAAATGCTGGTCAGTCTGATACTTCTCTAAATCTGAATATTCAAATTAAGACAGAGTAGGAAGAAGAATTGGCCATCCACTTCTGAAATAGCAGGCCTCTGAAAACCCTATGTACAAGAGGACACTATATGGTTTAAAATAAGGAAAGGTGTGCCTTCCTTTCTCCATACCTAATCAATTTGTATGCTGAGGAAATAATTTGTGAAGCACTACTCTATGAAGGGTTTTCCTTGGAGGCAAGGATTCTGAGGCTCCGTCTAACATACTTTGGACATGTGAGGAGAGACCAGTCCTTGGAGAAGGACATCATGCTTGGGAGGGTGGAGAGATGGCACAGGAGGGGAAGGCCCTCTATGAGGTGGATTGATTCAGTGACTGGGCTAATCGGGATGGGAGTGTCGGAGACAGTGCGATTGGCACAGGACAGAGCAGAGTTTAGGGGTGTTGTACACAGGGTCCCTATGAGTCGCAAGCAACTCAATGGCACATAACAATAACACTCTTTGAAAGAGAATGTGGCATCAGGATTGGAGGAATAATAATAAATTACCTAAATTATTCCGATAACACAACCTTGCTTGCTGAAAGCTAAGAGAACCTACAGCTTTTATGACAGAAGACCAGATTACCACCTTCAAGAAAACAAATGTTCTTATCACTAAGCCAATGGGCAAGGTCATGAAAGATGAAGAAAGGATTGAAATAATAGATGACTTTGTCTTATTTGGATCCACAATCAACAAGCTCCTTATCAGCAGTCGGGAGATAAGGAGGTGTATTGCTTTAAGTGGCTGTCATGAATCTTTCCAAAACATTAAAGAGTAATGATGTCACTTAGAAGTCCAAGTTGTAGATGATTCAGGCCATGGTCTTTTCCATTATTTGCTATATCTCTGAAAGCTGGACAGTGAATAAGGATTAATTTTCCACAGAATGTCAAAAAAGCAAACAGTTAGAAGGGGTCGTGGTACTAGGGATATCGTAGCTGATGTTAGATGGATCTTAGCTGAAAGCAGAGAATACCAGAAGATTGTCTATCTGTGTTTCATTCATTATGCAAATGCATTTGACTGCATGGATCATAACAAACTGTGGCTGACTCTGAGAAGAATGGGAATCCCAGAACATTTACTCGTGCTAACGCGAAACCTATACTTGGACCAAGAGGCAGTCATCAGAACAGAGCAGGGCAACACTGCATGGTTCAAAATTGGGAAGGACGTACGCCAGGGATGTGTCCTATCTCCATAACTTTTCAACCTGTATGCAGAGCAGATTATCTGAGAGGCTGGGCTCTATGAGAAGAAGCGTGGCATTAGGATTGGTTGAGGATCTATCAACAATCTGCATTATGCAGATGACACAACC
>NW_006399915.1:290405-292670 GCF_000299155.1 Elephantulus edwardii
TTGACGCCTTTGAGCTGTGGTACTGGAGAAGAGTATTGAATGTACCATGGACTGCCAAGAAAACAAACAGATTCATCGTAGAGAGGGTTAAACCAGGATGCTCCTCGGAGGCAAGGATTCTGGGGCTTCGTCTGACATACTTTGGACATGTTGTAAGGAGAGACAGGTCTTTAGAGAGGGACATCATGCTGGGTAGATTAGGGGGACAGCGCAGGAGGGGAAGACCTTCTATGAGGTGCATTGATTCAGTGACTGGGGTACTCAGGATGGGTGTGTCGGGGGCAATGAGATTGGCACAGGATAGAGCAAGGTTTAGGGCTGTTGTACATAGGGTCGCTATGAGTTGCAAAAGACTCAACGGCACATAACAACAACAACAGCAATGTCTTGGAAAATGTTCTGCTAGAGTGCTTATTGGAGACAAGGATGGCAAAGCTTTGTCTCGCATTTCAGATATGTTGTTTGGAAAATCTATTCCTAGGAAAGCAATATGAATAGTGAAGGGCCCCCAAACAGATGGATTGGCATAGTGACTACAGTCACTTCACTACAGTCACATTGGCCTCAAGTACATAAGATGATGAGGATGACACAGGATAGGATCTTCAGAACTCTTATTCAGAGGGTTACTAAGAGTCTTCTCAACTTGACAGCACCTAATAGCAACAACAATAAGTACTACTACATTAAAAACTAATTTGTTAAGTATTAATGACATCTCTTATGCAGAACAATGATCTTTCAAAGACATAATTAATAAAGGAATGTTAAAAAGATTTTTAAAAATGGATGTTGAAATAATTCACAATATACTTAATTTTGTTAAAAAAAATATTTTAAACCCAATGCTATACCATACCCTAAATATCTGTGGTAAACCTAACCTCTTTGAATGGATTGTCTCTGTCACATAAATAGATAAGGGGAGACTAGAAGAATTGATAACTATGCATCATGTTGGCAAAGATAGTGACTATATCATTGTCAAATGAATAAACGTGTCTTGGAAGAAGTACAGATAGACAGTGAAAGTTTATCTCACAAAGTTCGGGTATGTTACCAGTAAGTGCTAGTCCCTGGAGAAAGTCTTCATGCTTTTTCAAGTACAGGACCAGAAAAAAACCCAAGAAGACTTTCAATGAGATTGATTGACCCAATGGTTGCAAAAATGTCTTTAATGAAAATAGACTGTGAAGATTATTAATATTATGCAATGTTTTGTTCTGTAATGTAAGGGTCTCGAGTCACAGTCAGGTAAATGACACCTAACTAAACTGAAAACAATTGACTTGGCATCCTGACTTTGGACTTCCACCCTTCTAAACTGTGAGAAAATTTGTTGCTTTTTGTTAAAACCACCCTCTATGATATTTATGTTACAGCAACAGTAGATAAGATATTCAACACAAAGAATTTTCTGTGCAATAAAATAAGGATTTCAAAGTAAAACTCATGACACTGTTTCCCAAGGCCTGCTCCAAAGGGAGAAAAGGAAGACGAAATTAAAAGTAAACCCTTATGACTATTATTGTCAAGGTAGACAAGGTGACATTGAGAGCTATGTGAAAATATTCTTTAACACCCTAAAGACCATAATCATAAAGTGGATATGTAGATAGTTAGGTAATGTGGATAGTTGGGAAAGTTTACTTTTTACAATTCTTTAGCTATAAGCATTCTTATAATGAAAGCACCATGGCGGCTCTGTAGAGGGAAATTCAATTATGTGCAGAGAAGTTCAACTATTTTCTGAATTTCTTGTGACAACAGAAAACACAATAATCTTAGATAATCTTCAAGATTGGAGCAAATACACCTTGGAGGAAGTGAGATTAGAGTACTCCTTAGAGGCAAGGATGGTGAAACTTGGTCTCACATGCTTAGGGCAGAAGGAACAAATCTTTTTTAAAAGGTTAACAAGAGGTGCCACTTCTTGGAATGCGGGGAGTAGGCAGTACTTCTGGGAAATTGGAAGAGCCAAGGAAAGAGAGAAACATCTTAAAATAGAATGGTTAACAAGGAATAGATAGGATGGCTGTTATTATGTGCCACAGAGTCACTTAAGACTATTGTGACCCTATGTATAACAGCCATATGATATATTACTGTGGAGATGAAAAAGTGAGGAAAAATGGAGTTGCTTTCATAGTTAAAAAAGTCATTGCTAGATCTGTCTTGAAGTACAATATTGTCAGTGACAGGATAATATCTATACGCATACAAGGAAGTCTAGTGAATACCACTATCATTCAAATATATGCACCA
>NW_006399915.1:295096-304786 GCF_000299155.1 Elephantulus edwardii
GAGTTTAGGGCTGTTGTACATAGGGTCGCTATGAGTCGTAGGCGACTCGACGGCACATAACAACAACAACAATGTATAACAGCTCTGAAACCTCCTCTCTCTTGAGCCAATCTCATTGTCTCTGGCTCATCTACACCCATTACCCCAGTCACTGAGTCAATCCATCTCATCCAAGGTCTTTCTATTTTGTGCTGTCCCTCCACTCGTCCAAGCATAATGACTCTCGCCAAAGACTAGTCTTTCTTTGCAACATGCCCAAAGTTTGCCAGACAGAGAACTTCAGATCCTTGCCTCCACGGGGAAACCTCATTTCACCCTATCCAGGATGAACTTGTTTTCCTAGCACTCTCTGGTATGTTTAGTAGTCTTCTCTAGCACCGAAAAGCAAAGGCATCAATTCTCCTTCTATCATCCCTAGTCATTGTCCAGCTTTCTGATGTATCACAATGAATCATGAAGACTATGGTCTGAATCAGGCACACCTTAGTCTCAGATTAACATAATTGTTCTTCAGTCCTCTGGAGACGTCCCTGACAGCAGATTTTCCCAATTCAATTCATCTTTTGATTTCCTGGCTGCTGGTACCAAGAATATTGATTGTAGAGCCAAGCATACTGAAGCAGTTAACAGTCACAATATCTTCATCATCTATCAGCCAATCGACCCAGTGGTGAGAATTTTTTTTTTTCCTGCATGTTGAGCTTCAATCCATATTGAAGGCTGAAGTCCTTGACCTTCTGCAGCAAATGCCCCAGGTCCTCCATCATTTCGGCAAGCAATGTTGTGTCATTTGCATAACGCAGTTTGTTGATGAGTCTTCCACTAATCTTGATGCTATATTCTTCTTCATAGAGCCCATCCTCCCAAATGATCTTTTCTGTATACACATTGAAAAGGTATGTAGACAGAATGCAACTCTGGCATACACTTTTCCTGATTTTTTAATTATGCAGTGTTTCCCTGTTGTTCTGCTGACTGCCTCCTCATTCAAGTATAGATTTTGAATGAGCACAATTAAATTTTCAAGGATTCCCATTCTTTTCAGAGTTAGTCATTGTGTTTTGATCCACAAAATCAAATGTCTTTGCACAGTTAGTGAAACACAGATAGACATTCCTCTGGTACTTTCTGCTTTCAGCTAAGATCCATCTAACTTGGTTATAATTCCTTAGGGCCACAAGCTTTTCTAAACCTAGCCTGCACATTTGACAGTTTTCTGTTGATCTGCTTTTCCAGTCATTTTTGGAAAATTTTCACCAGGTTCTTGCTTGTATATGATACTAATGATGGATGTTACATGATACTTTCTGCACTGTTGGCTCACTTTTTTTTTTTTTTTATGGGAAGAAATACAGATATTTTCCAGTCAGTTGTCCAAGTGGTTGTCCTCCAAATTTCTTGGATTAGCTTACTATTTACAAAAGTGGACTTTAGCATGATTCAAATTATGAGGATAGTTTCAGGATAGGGTGGGGCTTTGATCTGTTTGTCATTATGAGTCATAGCTAACTGAATGTCACCTAACAGCAGCAGCAATAAGAATGTGTATTAAGTACAAAACAAAAACTAAATTTGAAAGACATCAAGCATTCTAAAGAATATTATTTTTATGTGCAATTGAGTCAAATACAATCTATAGTGACCCAATGAACTGGAGCTCTGAAACTTGCTCTATCCTGAGCCAACTTCGCAGTATCTGACACACCTAACCTCATTGCCATAGACACTGTGCCAATTCCCCTGATCCAGGATCTTTCTTTTCTGAGCTTACCCTCTATCCTTCTTCCCATGATGTCTTTCTCCAAGGATTGGTCCCTCCTGGCAATATGCCTAAATTATGTAATGTTTTTGTTGTTGTTAAGTGCCATCGAGTCGCAGGCGACTCATAGCAACCCTATGAAGGAGAGCCCTCGATGCTTGGGTGCCTTTCATCCTCTCTCCAGGTTCATAGGGTTTCTGGAGGCAAGCTATTATGGAAGTGGATGCCACTCCTCCTTCAGATTATGTAATATGAAGCTTTAAAATCCTTGCAAACTGGTTTCACCCTCTTCAGGAAAGACCTATTTGTACTCCTGGCAGTCCATGTTCAATACTCTTCTCTAAGACCATAATTCAGTCACTAATTCTTCAGTTATGCTTAGTCATCGACCAATTCTCAGAGGCATAACAAGGAGTTGAGATGACCATGGCTTATATCAGGCATGCTTTAGTCTTTAGGTTGACAATATTGCTTTTTAGTACTTCGAAGAGGTCCTTTATAGATTTTCCTAGGCATACTCATCTTTTGATTTTCTGAATACTGGTGCCTAATTATCAGCAACCTCAATCCTTTCTCTATTTACCAAAACACTGCCTATTGGTCTGGTACTGAATATCTTAGGATTTTTTTTTCTTCTTCTAATTTTGAGATGAAATGCATATTGTACGCTGCAATCTTTGACTTTCTGCTGCAAGCACTTCAAGTTTTCCTGTTTCAAAAAGCAAATAAATGACTAAAATGCAAATACCAAAAGCTATTTTACAATTTTATTACTGTTTTCATTGAACAAACTTATGACAAAAACTCTTTTTAAATTATGTGTTGAATAATCTCAAATAAAAACATTCTGAGATTAGCAAAACTTCTCTGCCAGTTCGTTACACTGGAAATTGCTTTGCATGTTGCTTATTATTTTACGTAAGTATGTGTATGCTTGTTTATTTGTGGTTTGCCCTTATTGGTGCAATACTTGTCTATTAGTCCATTATACCATGTCCTGGATAGATGTACTTTAGTCTTTAGACTGACATCTTTGCTATTTAGTTCTTTGAAGAGGTCCTTACTGAAGAAAATTAGTAAAATTAATCCCTAAGTACCAAAACATTTGGATGAGTCTATTCCAACTTAATTTCAAAATCATCTTAAGAGTAGTTTTGAAGCATTGTACACTAATTATCAAAGAACAGAGAAGTTCTGGGGTGATATAAAAAATATCATCCATGATGGAATCCTCTTGAAGTGACAGACCTAGCTATCTACTAGTGAATAGTTAGGGCCTCGAGACCTACTGATAATTTTATTCTGAATACCTGTTTTGTTGTTGTTTTTTCTCATTCCATTTAGTTAGTTTTGACTCACAGTGACCTTGTGAACAACAACTTTGAATCTTCCCTTACCTGTACCATCCTCACAATTTCTAATATTCTCAAGTCAATTGTTATAGTATCTGTATCCATTTGTCTAGTTGCTGGTCATCTTCTCTTTCTCTGACCATTCACATTTCACAGAACTGAGTCTTTCCTAATGATTGTCTCTATTGTTACCACCCAAAGTATATGAGACAAATTTTCACTATTCTTACTCCTAAGAAACATCCTGGTTGTGCTTCCTTCAAGATACACTTGCTTGTTCTTTTGACATTACAAGGGATATTCAGCAGTGTTCAAAGGGATTGGGTTTTTGTCATCCTTATTCATTTTCCAACCTTCAGATATATGGGAAACAATTACAAATACAATAACCTAGTTTAGATGCATATTAGTCTTTAAACTATCATAATTATTTTGCATTTTGGAAAGATCTTTTACAGTAGATTTCTCCCATGGAACACATATTTTGATTTCTTGACTAGTACCATGAATTATGATGGTAGATACAAGTAAAAGAAGCTGATAATAATGTCAATCATTTTTCCATCTATGATGATGCTTTTTATTGAACTAGTGGTCAGGATGTTGTTTGTTTGTTTGTTTATTGTGGTGTTACCTTTAAAGATGGCTTTTTTAGCCATTTCCTTAGCCTTCTCTGATCTCCAGATACCTTAACTGCAAATACAAGCTCCTGCAAAATCATCAACCTCTTTAGGAGAAGAATAACAAAGAGAATGCTTCGCACACTAAGCAGTAATATTAGAGGGAGACCAGAGTAAGGCCTTGTTGAGAGGTATACCCTGTGACATGACCCTGATATTGGTGATGGAGAGATAGTGACATTGTTGTGGAGAAACTGTGGCAGGGTGTGACCTGAGGCTTCTTTTATTTGTGCTGACCACAGTTACAGGTTTTGCTGTTCTTTCCAGATCTTTAAGGAGAAACTGACTTATAACTGTTCTGAGGCAAGCCTTGCTGGGTGATTGAGAAAACCAGAGGCTTCTTAAATATGTATTGTTGAAGTGAAACCAGAACTTTTACTAAAAACAGAATTTTGTTTTGCTGTTAATCTGGGTTGAGACTGCTAGACTAAACCTGGATTTATATTGTGACATATTCTTTACCTTTTTTACTCCCAACCTTAGAGATGGATGTCATGCTTGCGAGGATGGAGGGATAGCACAAGAGAGGAAGACCCTTGATGAGATGAATTAATTCAGTGAATTGAGTAATGTGGATAGGTGTGTCAGAGACAATTTGATTAGCACAGGATAGAGCAGGGTTTAGGGCTGTTGTATATAGGGTTGCTATGAGCTGTAGGCAACTTGAAGACACATAACAACAACAAACTCCCTAACCCATTTCCCTAATAAACTCCACTTTTGATGTCACAACTGTGAATAAAGTCCGTAAGTCAACAATGAATATTGAACCTTTTGACACTGGTGTGGCCCTAGGAGCAGCATGGGGCTGGGCTATGGGCTCTTTATCTGTTCTTTGCTCTGGGACAGTGAGGTACTATGTTATTTTTACTTTCTCTGGCCTTTTCAGAGAGATATTCATGAACCTGTGTCCCAATGTCTTGTTTTCTGGTCTTTTTATATTTACATTGAGTTAAAATCTATAATGAAAACTGTTGGTTTTGATCTTCTGCCACTTGTGTTTCAAGTCTTTATTTTCTGCAAACAAGGTCATGTCATCTGCATAATGTTAGTTGCTGATGAATCTTTCTCCAAACTTCTTGCAGCATTTTTTTATTATTGATTTTTTTGTTTTTAATGAAAAGTTCTGGGTGGCCCTGACTCAAGTGGCCATGACCAGGGGACAAAGGGATGGGAACCAGCCAGTATGGGGAGGGGTCAGCTTCACAACATTCCATTTATACACAGAACTAAACAGACAAGCAAAGAGTCACTATTGTGTTCAGAAATTGGCAACCTGGAAAGGAAAAGAACAGGTAGGGAGTGGAGGTGTCGTAATAAATAAATAGATAAACAAACAAACAAACAAACAAACAAACAAACATATATTTAAACTGGGTTGCCTGGGGAAACTTGGTTTGTTTCAACCCAATAGGAATCAGGAGATTAAAATGATTTGGGATGGCCAAAACATCAGGGACAGAGGGAGGAGATAGGTCCAGGAGGTGAGGGGACTGTTTGGCAACTGGGGTGATGAGATTGCCTTCCCCTGCTGGGATCCTCCAAGCCTCTCTATTCTGGAAGGAAGGGGGCAGGCAGCCCATGGGTAGGTCTGAGGCTGCCAGATGCTCCAGGCAGGGGGATGCAGGGGCTCACAATGGCTTGCCCTTCAAAGAGAGGACAGCACTGCCCCCCAGTTTCTCTGTCAGGGTGAAGCTGTCCTTGACCTCCTCAGAGAAGTTTGCTTGTAATACATACTTGATCCCTGTCAGCTTCTTCTTGATGGCATCCTTGGAGCTAGCATAGATCATTTTACTCTTAAGGAATGCACACTTAGGGGCCCAAAAGATAAACACCACGTCCTCCTTCTTGCTCTCCTTGGTCTCATAGGTTGTATTATACAGGGTGTAATGGCAGTCTTTGTGCAACAGCATCTTGACAAAGGTGGCATGGGGTCATTGACAGTCTGGCAGACATCTCCAACTATAATCTCCTTGCCCTCCTTCAGGATGCTCTTCTTTTTCTCGCTCAGGCAAAAGAACACTGCCTTCTTGTGCTTCTTCACCTCCTCTGGTGCCGATGATTTGCATACCTTCATGTCACTGAATACCTAGATGACACCATCAGAGACAGCCACACCAGAGGCCATGTTTCCTGAAGCGAAAGGAATATGGCAAATGGAGCAAGAGAAAACAAGAGCCGCCACAACCACTGCCTGGATCCGATCTGTTCAGCTTCTTGGATAATCTGCTCACTATAAGAATTGAATAAGAGTGAAGAATGGCTTACAACCTTGACACACAACTTTCTTGATTTTCAACAATGCATTGCTCCTTTGTTCTGGTTGCACAATGCATTCTTGGTGTAGGTATAGTTCTTACAAGGACACAATTAAGTGTTCTTGGATTCCCATTCTTCCCAATGTTCATTCTGCTCAATATTAGCTAGAATTTGTTACGATTCACACAAACATCTTTGTATTATCAATAAAACACAAGCAAACATCTTGCTGGTATCCTCTGCTATCCATCAAGATCCATCTGACATTCTACAACAATTTCTCTTGTGTTATCATTTCTTTTTAATGCAATGGATTTCTGTTGATGTATTGTTCTAACCATTTTTGAAAGTTATCAGTGAGTTTTAACTTGTAAGTGATCTTAATGATGTTGTTTGATAATTTCCACAATCTGTTGAATCACCATTTTTGGGAAATAGGAACAACTACGGATCTCCTTCCGATCAGTTGGACATATAATTGTCTTCTAAATTTATTAACATAGTCTTGTGAGCATGGCCAGGGCTTCATTTGTGTTTTGAAACATTAAATTGATATCCTTGGACCTTATTTTTTTTCCAATGCATTCAATACATACTAAACATCTTTCATTGTCATTGGTTCATCCTAAATTGCTTCCTAAATGTTGGAACCATATGCTACTTCTAAAGTTGCTTTGGTTTCAATCAATTCTTTGTAATACAGTGACCTTGTGTATTATTTCAATCATCTTACAATGCTTCCTACATCATTCAAGCTTTTTCCCCATTGAGTCCTTCAATAATAAGGTTTAAATTTCATTTCATTTAGCTTGAAAATTGGCAACATGCCCAAAGTAGTCAGACAGAGCTTCAAGATCCTTGCCTCCAAGGAGCAATATGATTTCACCCTATCAAGGACGAACCTTTTTGTTCTCCTAGGAGTCCACAATATATCCAATACTCTTCTCCAGCACCACAGCTCAAAGGCATCAATTCTCCTTGTATCCCTTCAAGTCATTGTCCAACTCTCTGATGCATAACAAGTGATTGCAAAGATCACAGCCTGAGTGATGTGGATCAAGCACACCTTAGGCTCCAGACTGACATCACTGCTCTTCAGTACTCTGGGATGGTCCCTGACAGCAAACTTTCCTAATGCAATTCATTTTTTGTTTTCCTTGTTGCTGGTGCCAAGAGTGTTGATTGTGGAGCCAAGCAAATTGAAGCTGTTAACAATCTCAATCTCCTCACCAACTATCATTGGTCTAGTGGTGAGAATCATTGTTTTCTTATTGTTGAGCTTCAATCCATATTGAGGATGCAGTCCTTGACTTTCAGCAGCAAATGCCTCAGGCTCTCCTCTGTTTTGGCAAGCAAGATAAAATAATAATGAAATATGCAAATACTTCGAGCTATAAAACAAGAAAATATTAACATGCTTGCCTTTTTCAGTCCATGTAGCTATGTGGTCTAATGAATCCAGGAAGCTACAAGCGGTGTGTTATAGGGTAACCACACATAAGAGGAAGTTGTAGGTCAGCTGGAGCAACCTGAGCCATGGAGTTGCAGGGGTTGGTGCATGACAGACAGTTTGGGTTCCTGTGCAGCTTCACATTGTGGTTTGCTGAGCTGCTGAAGCAAATAATATGGAACATACCAGGCAAAAGTATACTTAAACACACACACACACAAACACACACACACACACACACACACACACACACACACGATCTTTGGGCTATAAATCACACCACCAAAAGAACTGATAGTAACAACTTGAGTCATACATTTTAATGAGATGAGATCTCTGCCATTCTTTTGTAAGGAGCTGTACTGTCAGTCCAAAGGCCTGCAACTTGAATCCACCAGCTGCTCCATGAGAAAGATAAGCAGTCTCTTACACTGTGATTTACTGCCTCTGAAAACCCACTGGACAGTCAGTCATTGATTGTTTCCAACTCAGTGGTACATAACAACTCAAGCCTAATCCTACTTCACTAACACAGCAGTCCCTCTCACTCCAGAATGGCTTCATAAGTAGACAAGGAAGTATTTACCACATATTTAACAACCTTAAGAAAGTGAAAAAAAAATCTAAACTTGGTTAATACCTTAATATTTTTGTGATATAAAAAAATGTGTGTGTAGTCTCTTTGGTGTCTTGTGAATTAATAAGCATTGGTTTATTCACTAGTTTATCCACAAAGCCAGCAATTTTGAATGGTTCCACTCTCCATTGAAGTTTCTTCTTTCCTTTTCTTCATTTTAACTGCTTCTCAAACTGTTCCTGTCAGGCTTACCTTCTATGATAGATATAAGACAGTTGACTTCATGCTCCTATCCCAAAATTCTATAAATATGTATTTTAATCTGCATAACAACAAGTTAATAAATAAATAAAAAGAAAAAATATTAAAACAAAATCTTCTTAAATCCTACCACTGCTATTAGCATCCTTTCTGTTCTGTAAGGATAGATAGATGATAGATAGATAGATAGATAGATAGATAGATAGATAGATAGATAGATAGATAGATAGATGTAGATAGATAATATATAGGATACCTAAACTGATGTTTCAATATTTGTAGACTTTTATGCCTCTTTCTATGTCTCCAACTACAGTATGCTATGGGGAAAAAAAAAGCCTGATCCACTTATGGGGAGATATCATTTTTCTGTTTCTACTTAGCCAGACTTAACATTTGTGGAGAGTGATAAGGTCTCTTGCAAATTTATCTGCATAGATCTCACTGAAAAAAAAAAGTAACAGGATTGGGAAAGGGTAATCTGTTTTGCGTTTTCTCTGAAAATTTGACCTTAAACATTAATTTATTTAAGACCAGAGAGCTAGAAAACATTAAATGTTGGAATTTAATATCTTGAAATTAATATATTATCATCTTCCTCTTATTTATCATGTCACTACATGATATGAATCAATAAAATCTAAACAATATTCTTCTTTAAAGTGGCCAAATACATTTCTCATCCAGACTTGAACATGTTAGAGCATATATTCATCTTTTAATTGTTAACCAAAATCTCATTCTGTTTTTACTCTGATCTAGAAAGTTCGGATCAGACATTTTACAGGAACTGTCAAAGAGATTAAAAGAAAGCTGATAAACAGCACGAATAAATTATGTGAGAGCCATTTACCTCAGAACAAGGAAAAAGGTAGCATTTTTATTAGTTTTCAAGACATAACTAATAAAAGACCATATAGATGAATAAAAATACGTACATAAATGAAAACAGTTAAGAAAATAACAATAAAAAGCTAAAAACATTTCTTTCAAAGCAAGTGAAAGTTTCTTTTACTTCAGAGAAGAGTGAACGATGATATAATTGATCAATTTCTTCTGAAAGGGAAAAGAAAACTTTCATTTTATACTCTTAAATTGTTACACAGTTCATGATGTAAAAAGAGTTGAGAAGGGAACTTCATGTTAAAACCAATTAATTATTTTAAAAAGTAAAATATTTAGAGACATAGTTGTAATATACTTGTAGGACACATTATGCATAAAGGAATATATCTGTGATTTACTTTGACAAGCAATTTTAAATGTGTCACTATGTCAAACAAGTTGTGCCAAGAAATCTGGAGAACGACCACTTGGCCAACTGACTGGAAGAGATCGATATTTGTTCCTAT
>NW_006399915.1:306539-309352 GCF_000299155.1 Elephantulus edwardii
CATTATCCGGCTCTCTGATGCATAGCAAGTAATTGTGAACACCATGGACTGGGTCAGATGTACTGTAACCTATAGACTAACATAGTTGTTCCTCAGTATTTTGGAAAGGTCCCTGACAGTAGGTTTACCTAATGCAATTTGTCTTTTGATTTCCTGACTGCTGGTACCAAGAGTGTTGATTGTGGAGCTGAATAAGCTGTAACTATTAACAATGTCAATCTCTTCTCCATCCATCATGGTGCTGCATTTGTTATATATTCCTCTTTGTCTCTGGAGACATAAACAATTGTCTAAAATTAAAGTAGCACAAAATATTTATTCTAGTTTGCATGGCAATATCTGAAAATGAAGTTTTTGCATGTAATATGAAAAGGATTGACCTATTGATTTCCCATAGAATTAATATTAAGTTCTGACCAAAGCAGTAAAAATTATAGACCATTTTTGGCCATCAGTTTCCAGGTATTGACTTTTACCAATCTCTAAAACAAGTTGTGTTTTATCATCAGTATCCCCCAACACATTATTTTTCTCACCGAAAAGTCCATTTTCTGATTTATTTTCTTCATATAATGATGAGCAAAATGCATTGGAGTTTTCTGTGTAACACTAGAAGAATACATCCAAAATACTCTAATTTTGTTATTGTTAGTGACATCAAGTTGAGTACAACTTATAACAATCCTAAGAACACTAGATCTGAACCCTGTCCTATCCTGTGCCATTCTTATCATCCCTGACACATTTCAGTCTATTCCCACAATTATTGTATTAATCCATATTTTTCAGGGTCTTCCATGCCCTCTTGACTATCTACCTTTCCAATTATGATGTCCCTTTTCAATAGCCTTTCCTAACAACATGTTTAAAGGATGTAGAATGAACAATGTGTCCAAAGGATGTGGAATTATCAACAACAACCACAATGTGGATAAGTAATCCATATTGAAGGCTGGAGTCCCTGATTCTCTACAGGAAGCACCTCAGGTCCTCCTCAATTTCAGGAAGCAAGGTTGTGTCATCTGCATAATACAGGTTGTTGATGAATTAAGTATTTATGGCATACTCTTCTTCATAAAGTACTACCTTTCAAATGAATTTCTCAGTACACAGAATAGTTTTGGAGAAAGGATACAGCCTTCATGCACACCTTTCATGATTTTAAATCATGTGATATCCCTTTTCTCTGTTTGGTCAAGTGTTTCTTTTCTAAGTATCGATTTAGAATAAATGTAATTAAGTGCATCCTATTTTAAGCACACTTTTTCACAAATACTAAGCAACCTGTAGAACTGCTGATTTTACAATAAATTCTGTCTTTTAATTTTTGTTCTCTATGACACAAATAATTCTTCCTCACTCATCTTGGTCAGAATCTGTATCTTGATGTTGATAATTACAACCAATTTTTTAAGTTTTCATATTAATATTTCCCTTTAATTTTTTTTAATTTCTAGCACATGCAAAGGCATAAAAAGTAATGACTCACTTTTTTTACAATCGCGTTTATTAAATACATATTAGCCAGTGTCAGCAAAGTAAAGCATGTATTATACATGAAACATAACACTAACACATAGGAAATGGATTCTATAACAGTGGAATATGACTCACTAGTGGCTATATTTCACATCATTAGCATTAAAAATTTATACCAAGGAAATATAAATAATAAAAATAACTACAGCAATGGTAAGAAACAATATCCAAGTTACGATCTTTATATTGCAGTAGCTATCAATCATCAAAAAAAGTTGTTCTTTTTAGGTACCATATAATCAACTGTGACTGTTAATAATTCTCATATGAACAACAGATCTGAATCTTGCCATATACTACATCATCCTCATAATATCTGTCATGCTTAAGTAAGTGCTGCAATCACAGCTTCAATACAGCGGATGACAGTCATCCTTGTTTTTGCTGATCCTTCACCTTTCCCAGCATGATGCTTTTTGCAAATACCCGTTACACCTGACAATGTGTTCAATGTACGTGAGACAAAATTTCACTATCTTTACCTTTAAGGAGCACCTTGCTTTCATTTCTTTGAAGATAGAGTTGTTAGCTCTTTTTTTTTATAAGTCCATAAAGTAAACTCTTTTCCAGCACCACAATTAAAATGTTTTGATTCCTCTTTGATAGTCTTTTATTTAGTGTCCAACTTTCACATGCATACGAAACAACTGAAAAAAACTGTGGATCAAATGTTCCTTAGTCTTTAAAATTACACTGTTGCTCTTTAGCATTTTGAATAGGTATCTGAAAGATTTTTTCAGTGCAATATGTTTTTTGGGGTTTTTTCCCCCCATTAACAGCTATTACCATGGGCACTGATTATGAATTGAAATAAAATTAGTTCAGTCACAAATTTAGTCTTTTTTCCCCCCATTTTTCACTATGTTGTCTTTGGTACAGAGGTGAAAATGTTTTTTATCTTGATGCTAAATTGTAATCAATATTGAAGGATATAACTTTTGATCTATTTCTTGTCACTGAAGAAGAAAACAATGAAAAACCAATTTGAAAATAGTTCTAAAATAATAATATAAACTCTAAGGCATAAAAGTGACTCATGAAAGATCAAAGTTGGAAAAATAACCTTGTACCATGAAAAATTCAAAAGACGAGAAATAAATAAAACAAAACAACCTTTTATATTTCCGTGCTAATAAATCAACTTCAAGTCACATAGCTTTTAAAAACAATGAAAAGTAATAATATCTGTTGAAAATTAGTATGACTTGAAGTGCTTGCGGCAGAAGATCAAAAACTATAGCCTTCAATATGGGCTTGTCTAAACATGAAGAAAA
>NW_006399915.1:309532-321863 GCF_000299155.1 Elephantulus edwardii
AATCTCTGACATATTCAAACCCATTGCCACAGTCATTGTGTCAAACCCCCTGGTGGAAGACTTCCTCTTTTTTATCACCTCTCAACTTTCCCAAGCATGATGTCCATCTCCAAGGAAAAACCTCTCCTAAAACATATCTAAATTATGTGAGATGAAGATTCATCATATTTGGCTCCAGAGACTACTCTGGCTGAAGATTTTCTAAGACTTATCCTTTTGTTCTTCTGGTAATCTACAGAATTTTCAGCATTTTTCTCCAACATCACAGTTCTGTGGCATCAGTTCTTGTTCTGTCATCCTTAGTCATTGCCAGACCTCATATGAATAGTAAGTGACTGAAAAGACCATGGATTTAATCAGGTGCACCTTAATCCTCAAAGTGACATCATAACGGCTCAGTATTTTGGAAAGGTCACTGACTGCAATTTTCCCAGGAAATATCTCTCCTGATCCTCTGACTGCTGGTACTAATTGTTATGATTGTGTGTACTAGTAAGATGATGTTGTTGACAGTCTTGATCCTTTCTCCATCAATCACAATGTTGCCTATCAGTTCAGTGACAAAGATTTTCTTTTTTCTTGACATTGAAATGCAATCCCACATCATGATAGATGGAGAAAAGATTGAAATTGTCAGTGATCTTACTGAGATCCACCATCAACACCCTTGGTATTGACAGTCAAGATATCAAACAATGCATTGCAAGAGGGAAGTCAGCTGTCAGTAAGCTCTCCAAATTTTTGAGGAGCAATAGTATCAGTTTGAAGATAATGGTACACCTGATTCAGGCCATGATTTTTTCAATCATTTACTATTCACATGAATGCTGGACATTAAATAGAAGGAGAATTGATGTTCTTGAGCTGTGATGCTGGAGAAGAGTAGTGACTATCCCATGGACTTTTAGATGAACAAACAGCTATGTCTCGGATAAATGTAGCTAGAATGATCCTAGTAGGTAAATATGACAACACTTTGTTGAACTTACTTTGGGGATGTTGTCAGGAGAGGCTATTTCTTGGAAAAGAACAAAATGCTTGGCAAGATGGAGAGTCGGTGAAAGATAATATCTTTAAGAAGATGGGTTGACAGCAGCAACGGGCTCAAGTATGTCAGAAATTATAAAGTTGGCACAGAACAGGACAAGGTTAAGAACTGTTGTTAAGAACTGTTGTTTATACAGTTTCTATGGGTTGCAATTGATTAGATCAATCAAAACAACTAAAGTAGCAGTTTTACATTATCCTTCTCTTTCAAAAAAGACATTTAGGTTTGATTCATGGCCATGCATCACTCATACATTCACCACTAGTCTATGAAGAGAGAATGATTTTTTGTTGGAAGCTTAACAAATTTCAGCAGGATTTTCAGTCTAAATTAAAATTACTATGAGTAATTCTACTTCATAGTAGGAAGAAAAGCTTGGCATCCTACTACAGGAAATCAACTAATGAAAGACTTCTGAACTACATTTTTCATGTCTTCAACATATCATGGCAATGGCACAAAGTTTGACTGCATTTTATTGCATTTTGCATATCCTATCATCACAATCTCCCAAGAAACAAATAGGTCTGTCTTGGAGAGGGTGAAGCCAAGTCTTTCTTTGAAGGCTAGCCCCATTTTACCCTCTCCAAAATGAACCTGTTTGTTCCCCTGGCAGTCCATGAAAACTGGGCTGCTCTTTGAAGGCAAGGATTCCAAAGCTTCTTTGGACATGTTACAAGGAGGGATCAGTCCTGGGAGAGGACATGTTTGGCAGGGAGGAAGGACAGCACAAGAAAGGAAGACCCTCAAAGAGATGGATCCATTCAGTGACTGGGGTAAAGGGGGTAGATGTCTTAGAGACAATAAAGTTGGCACAAGATAGAGTAGGGTTTAGGGTTCTTGTACATATTATCACTATGAGTCTCTTGCAACTTGACGGCATATAACAATAACAACAACAACAACAACAACTTCTAAAGTAGAAGTAGAAAAAACTATAACATTATATATCATCACCTTTATATCAGAATCATATTATTTCACAGAATATAAAAATACGTGTTCTTCAACTGTACAATAATTATACTATTCACATTTTCTACTTTTTAAACTATTAAATCAACTCTTTTTCACTAGAGGATTTACTTCCAGTATGTTTGTTAAAATCTTTGACTAATTACTTATTTCTCCTTCCTCTCTTGAGAGTTTACAGGAAAGAACTTTAGCTCTTTTACATACACATAATACAGTTATTGTTGTTATGTACCATTGAGTCACCTTTAACTTATAGTTACCCTATGTACATTAATTCTGAACCCTGCCCTATCCTTTGCCAGTTTTACTGACTCTGACACTCTCACCCATTTACCCTCCAGTTACCATGTCAATCCCATCTCATATGAGATCTTCCTCTCATGTGCTCTCTCTCACCCCGCCCTTCCAAGCATGATGTCCTTCTCCAAGGATTGGTCCATCCTGACATGTGCTCAAAGTATGTGAGACAGAGCTTTAAAATCCTTGCCTCCAAAGAGAATCTTGGTTTCATCCTCTCCAAGATAGACCTCTTTGTTATTTTGGTGGTCCATGGTATGTTCAAACTCTTCTCCAGCACAACAACTCAGAAGCATCAATTCTTTTCTTTTAAATTCATTATTATTTTCATGTGTGTGTTTGTGTGTGTGTGTGTGTGTGTGTGTGTGTGTGTGTGTGTGTGCCATTAAATTGGATCTGACTGATAGAGGAGGAGATTGTCACTCTTTTCCAGCAAAGCATCTGGTGGATTCAAACCACGTGCCTCTGGGATTGCAGTGCATCTTCTTGCCACTAAGCCACTCGATCTCTGGCATCAATTCTTTTTCTGTCATCCTTAGTCATTGTCCTGCACACTCATTCATAGCAAAGAATTGCTTAACTTTTTGAGCCCTGTGCTCTAATGGTAAGATGTTGTACTGTAATCCTGAAGTCACATAGTTCAAATGCACAAGCTGCTCTGTGAGAGAAGGATGGGCAATCTCCTCCCACTTGACTTATTGTCCCTGAAAGCCTACCAGAGGATCAGCTATGGGTCAGTTCTGATCCAACAGAACACAATCAATGGCCTAAATCATGTGCACGTTAGTGTCTAGCCTGACATCATTACTCTTTAGCATTTTGGAGAGGTCCCTCACATCAGACTTCTGTAACACAATATTTTAATTTCCTTACTGCTTATGCCAAGAGTGTTGACTTTGCAGCCAAGCAAGCTGAAAGTGTTAACAACCCCAATCGCTTCTCCATACAATTTAACCAATTGGCCCAGTGGTGAGAATCTTTGTCTTCTTGATGATAATCTTCAATCCATATGGGAGACTACAGTCATTCACCTGCAGCAGAAAATGCTTCAAGACCTCCTAAGTTTCAGCAAGCAAAGTTGTGTCATCTGCATAATGTAGGTTATTGGTAAATATTTCTCTAATTTTGATGCCACATTTTTCCTTAAAAAGTCCAGCCTCCTGAATGATCTGTTCCACATACAGGTTGAAAAGGTTTGGAGACAGGACTCATCCTTGATGCAACTCCTTTCCTTCTGTTGAATCATGCATTGTTTCCTTGCTCTGTTATATTTCTTCTTGTCCAAGTATTGGTTCCCATGAACACAATTAGATGTTCTGGGATTCCCAGTCTTCTCAAACTTAGCCATAATTTGTTGTGATCCACACAATCAAATGTCTTTGCATAATCAATGAAGTAAAGTTTCACATTTATGTTGTAGTCTCTGCTTTCAGCCAAGACCCATCTGACATTAGCTATGATATCCCTAGTGCCAGAGCCTCTTTTAAACCCAATTTGTATTTCTAGTATTACTCTGTCAAAATTAATTAGGGAGTAAAAATATCTCAAATTTTCTATTTGCAGTTTAAGATGGCCAGACCTGAAAATTACTTTGCTTTTCATTCAGAAGTATAATGGCATAAAAAAATGAAATATGACACAATTAAAAAACAAAATTATCTTATCTTAGTACTGAGGATACTTTGGGAGAAATTGACACCCATAGATATAGTCAAGCAGTGTATAGATTAGGACAATTTATGAAATCTATTTAGCAATATTAAACAAGGTAAAATATATCATTATATTTAACTTAAATGCATAAGAAGTTGTGTATCTATAAATTAAATGGTGGCTTGAACATTGCCATTGCTTGCACAAAACAAACAATGATGTAAAGATAAAATAGTAAATTACTTTAGTAAATAACTCTATATTTATTAAGCATAATATCTTGCAATAATTGAAAATTGAGCCATGTCTGCACATTTTGATGCTGCACACTTTCTAAAATACACTATAAAATTAACAGGAAAAATTTTGAAGAGAAACTGTAAGTATAGTTTATGTGGAAGAGTGTTATTACAATATATATGAATAGTCTATAGAAGTTTACAAATAGGCCCTAAAATCTGGTAACAATAGGGAGAGGCTGTCTGAATGACTAAATGACATTATCTAATACTTTTACTTTAAAAAAATTAAATGTAATAATCTGTACACATATTTACAATATTATATAGTCAAACCTATGAGACTCAAATTTGATGAGACTACCTTGCTTTTCAGCATTGAAGAAGGTTATCTCCTTAATCCTGCAAATTACCACTTTCAATGTATTTGCATATATTTTCTATTTAGAAATATTTTTAATGCATATCCCTAGCTTACACTCAAGTAAATCATAGCCAGATTATTATTGCAAAATGTGATTAATAAAGTCAATGTTCTGATATAAAGAATTATTTATGAAAATTAGAAATTGTTAAAGATCAATCAATTTCTTAATCTTCACAGCATATTGATAAATAAATTGGACTTAGCAAACTAATTCGCTACTCAAATCATAGTCATTGAGTCAGAATCAGCTATTACTTGACCCCCTTATATGAATTTTCAAAGATTGTAAATGACATAGGAGGATATTGCTCATTTTTCTTCTGTGGAGCATCTCGCAGATTTGAATTGCCTGCCTTTGGGTTGACAGCACACCTACACACACATGTTGTGCCACTCCCCTCATGTGTTAACTCAGAAAAAATAACTTGTTCTAATTTATATATATGTTGTGCAACAACATGTATTTGTGTAATTGGCCTTTGTCTAAACTCTGATATGAACAATGAAATAAAATTTATTTTGAAAAAGCAACTCTATGATTTCATCATTTAAACATCATATCTAGAGATGAAGGTGCACCTGATCCAGGCAATGATCTTCACAATTACTTGCTATGGATCAGAGAGCTGGACAATGACTAAGGATGATGGCCTTTACCTTGTGGTGCTGAAGAAGAGCCGTGAACATATACCATGGACCACCAAGAAAATAAATAGGTCTGTCTTGGAAAGGATGAAAAGAAGTTTCTCCTTGCAGAAACTGGATATTGAAGCTCAGTTTCACATACTTTGAGCCTTGCAGAATGACATCATGCATGGAATGGTGGAGGAACAGGAGGGGAAGACTCCAGATGAGATGAAATTGACACAGTCAATGGCAATGGGGGTAGATGTGTCAGAGTAAGTGAGACAGGCTCGGACAGGGCAGGGTTCTGGAGTTGTTACAGCTGTTGTGACAGGTGACTCAATGGTACATAATAACAACAACAGCAATAGCAACAGTAGCAAAGTTGATAAATCATTGAGCAAAAATTGGTAGCTTGAATCCAATGCTACTATACAGGAGAAAGCTGATTTCTTTTCCTTCTGAAAAGATTACAACCTTGAAAACAATATGGGTAATTCTATTCTGTTCCACAAAGTCAGTCACTATGAGTTAGAATTGACTCACTGTTGTTAGTATGTGATTCAGTGAATTAATCTCAAATAAAAATAATGTAAACAAAAGCAATGCCCCTTTTATCTCTACCTTTTATCTCAAATCCCATTATCTATTCAGTAAGGAGAAAGTTCATTCCTAAGAAGATGCACACATAGGCAGGTGTGCATTCAGCTTGACTTTGTCAGGAGTTCTATTAATCTTTCTCTCTAACCCATTTTTGATTTTTACAGCCTAGAATCATCCCCCCCACCCCCATGATTAAGACCTTGGGACCGTGCCTGTCAGTTATGAATCCTATAGTGTCAAGAACTTTATACCTCTGGTCTCAGGTACCTAGGATTTATTCGTTGGAAAAGGTAATAACTACATAGTTAGTAGAGATTTTGCCCCCATAAATTCTTCATAACATCATTCATTGCCATAAAACTCATGGAAGTAGAGGGGGCATTCTGATTTACAACCCGATTTAACACAAAACTTTTGAGAAATGAAATTCAAATATTCAGCACATGGTAACATATTCAATTTCAAAGAAGTGTGTATAATAACTTTCTATTTACATTTACTTTTGAAACTGTGAAAAAACATGATTCAATGTGCAAAACATCATGTGAAAGTAAATAATAGCAAACTAGGTTGTATTTTTAATTTATTTTATTATCTTTTAATTGAAAGTGTAAGTGGTTAAAAATGTTCATAAAGATATGTAAATAGGGTCTTTGATGTCTCTGAGGTGCATGAGATCCTGGCTGAACCTCGATCATTGAACTTCATTTTCCTTGCCTCTGACTGGTCCCCCAAAACTTCTGAATAAAATGATCTGAACTAAAAGAAAAAGATAAATAAATATTTCCAAATTAAGTCATTAGAAGAAGATAATATTTTAAAAATTAAATAAGGAAAAAGCTTAAACATTGAGGGTTTTAAAATTTTATTTTTATTTTGTATAAGTTTGCATACAGAGTTCATGTACATTGTGTTTCACACATTCTTTCATTCGTATTGTGTTTCATATAATCATTTCCAAATATTGTGATTAATTTTATAAAACACTATGTATGGGAATGATTGAATCAAACATAATGTCAATGAAAGAAAGTATGAAACACACACACACACACACACACACACAATCCACTTTTGTATGTGAATGAAAAGATTGAATTAACCCTCCATTAGAGAGGAATAAGAGAGTATGTGATGTGGCATTTGCAATATTCCAAAATATAAGTATTTAGACATTTCATGTCATTTTTTTTCCAAGTTGTACTTCTTTACATATACATGCTTAGATTAAAGGTTCCAGAGCTTCATAAGGAGATTGTTGTGGTGGTTTTGTGTCACAGATTTGTAGCCAATATGTAGCTGACACTTAAGTAGGTTTTCAGAGATAGTAAATTTCATGAACTAGATTTCCCATCTTTCTCTCAAGAAATAACTGGTGGATTTGACCTGCATACCTTTGCACTGATAAAGAGATTAGTATCTTAAATTATGTATTTAGCTAACAGGTAGTAAATTTCCCTTTCCTGTTCACATATACCTCTGACAAAAGGGGAAAGAAAATAACTAACAGGAAACAAATAAGAAGAATCAAAGCATAAAGACTTCCCCCCCACCCCGCATTTCAACCTTTATGGTTATTTTGAATTCTTGATAAGTATATATTCTTTTTCGTCATTGGTAAAAAATATCTATCTACAAAAACCTCTAAAAATACTTCATCTTCTTAATTACTTTTTGACAGCAAAAAGTATAAGAAAGTTCTGTCTGGGCAGTGAGAAGATCAGCAGGGCAATCAGAAGGGAATTTTGAGAAAATACTGCTTCAGCAATAGCTGCAGTGAAATCCCTTGTATCGGAAGTAACTGATCTCCAAGTGACAGAAGAGAGAAAGGCTCTGGATGAGATAGATTGATGAAATGACTGGGTAATAAGGTTAAGCATAACAGAGACAATGATATTGGCACGAAACAAAGCAGGGTTCAGAGCTCTTGTACTTAGGGTTACTATGAGGAGCAAATGACTCAATAGCACATACAAACAAGTGGCAAATATGTCAACTCTTCATAACAAACCCAATGCACTGCTAGGAGAACAAACAGGTTTGCCCTGGAGAGAGTGAAGCCAGAATGCTTCTTGGAGTCAGGGATTCTGAAGCTTCAACTGACATACCTTGGGCATGTTGCAAGGAGGGACTGGTCCTTGGAGAGGGACATCATGTTTGAGAGAGTGAAGAGACGGCGCAGGAGAGGAAAACCCTCCATGGGATGGATCGATTCTGTGAGTGGAGTGGTGGGAATGAGTGTATTTGAGACTGCGAGGTTGGCACAGGATAGTACGGCGTTTACGGCTCTTGTACATAGAGTCTCTATGAGTCTCAAGTGACTCGATGGCATGTAACAACAACAACAACAACAACAACAACAACAACAACAAGACCTTTGGACATTATGCTTCATGCATTTCATTTACGTGCACTCCAGGTATCTTCACATTAAACCGAGTTACCCTAGTGATATTCCCACTTTACTGCATTTTACCTCCCGAACCCTCCTCCTCTTTCTCGTTTGAATTTTCACAGATATCTTATGAGTCTTACTTTTTAGATCAGTCCTGAACTTGAAAAGTACATTGTTGTGGTTGAGTCAGAACAGATTCATAGGTGACCCTCCAGTGGGTTTTCAAAGGCAATAAATCTCAGAGGAGATTGCTCATATTTCTCCTGTGGGAAAGTTATTTTCTTTAATCCTCACAACTGTCTAAAATTTTGATATAAGCGAAGTTTAGAGATATGAGAGACTTTCAAAGTTATTTAGTTTTTGTCACTGTTTCCATTAAGTTTCATTTGTTACAAATAACAGAAATAATGCTCAGTGATATTAAACAGAATTAATTTACTTTTAATTCACAGAGATATCTTACAAAATTCTTGATTACAGTTTAAATTGTACATCAGTAAACGGTTGCTACCATGTGTTGAACAGTAGTGGTCTGTTTCCCGGATTCATGTGTTCTTTCTCTTTTAAACATGTCTGTCTCTGTCCCCCTATTTTCACAATATAATTTGACCAGTTTCAATACATATATTGCATTAGCCTAAATTTCATCATTCATTGCCCAGCTCTCAGATGTATAACAAGTGATTGAAAATATCATGGCATTAATTAGGCCACGTTAGTTAATTAGTTAGTTAGCTCAAACAAACTAGCTAATCACTGAGGTCCAACAATTTGTCAAGAGCCCTGACAGCAGAATTTTCCGGTACAATATATTTCTTTATCTCCTCACTGGTGTTACCAATGGTGTTGATTGTGGATGTTTTTTAATGATCATCAACAATAGTTTGTTTGCACGTGCTATGAATAATACTGTTCAATAATTTCCACATTCTATTGAATCACCTTTCTGGGAATTGGAAAATATATGTGTCTTTTCCATTAAGTTAACCAAGGAGCTATCCTCCAGATTTCTTGGCATAGTCCATGTTTAGAGCTGCATCTGCAGCCTTTCAAGAAAATGCCAATCTGCCTTCCAGAGTGATTGTACCATTTTACAATTCCACCAACAATGTATGAGAGTTCCAGACTCTCCCTTCTCCAGCATCTCTTCCCTTCTTCTTTTGAACAGTTATAAATAACTTCTTGTTATTTGCTAAATTTAATAAATATTGCAGAGGACGTGGTGAGATTGGGACTTTCATGTACTTCTGTTGAGATTTTTAAAAGCTACAACCACTCGGGAAGGCATTATGGCATTTCCTCAAAAATGATCACTAAAATCCCATATGACCCAGATATTCCACTGCTAGGAACATAACTCAAGGAAATGAGAGTTTAAGCATGAACAGAACTATGGACATCTATGTTCATTGCAGTGTTATTCATCATATAAAGAAGATAGAAACAACCCAAATGCCCCAAAACAAATGAACAAATAGGGAAACTGTGGTAAATTCACATGGTGGAATACTATACAGGACCCTAAAGAACAAAGAAGTATTTATAAAACATAGCATTGCATAAGTGAAGAACAGATACCAAATATGCAGACAAAAAAGAGGGAAGATCAACCTGGGAAGGATTAAGATAAGGACAATACTGTTATTGCAATTAACACATAGGAATAAAATATACCTTGGTCATTTTTTAAAGAACAATGAAAATCTGGAGCACTTTCATATAAATAAAACATTTATTAATACATATTCTCATTCAGTGCTATATTACATAGTATAACTTCACTGTTGATAGCAGATGTTAAGATGTCAAAGCCTCTTTGATACTAAATTTCTCTATGATATTATTAAAATTATTTACTACAACTAAGCTTCATATTCTAATTTTTAAGTTAAACTAATTATTATTATTATTATTATCCAAAGGGTTGTGGTGAATGTTAGGCAAAATAAGGAAATGATGCATCTAAATAATTTAGTCAGATGATATACACAAAGCAAATAATAAATACTAGTTGCTACTATAATTAAGTACAGTGTTATTTTTTAAAAATTCTGTGTTTTAATCTCTCTTCTGTCAAATATTCATGGTATTTGCATACACACTCATATTTTTATTCAGCAATATATAAGGTGAATGATATATATGTTAGTTCCTTACTAATCAAAGCAAACTCTTATTTAAACAATATTTATAACTTTTGTAAACTTATTAGACTTTCTCAATTTCAAGTTTTCCAGCTTAAATAAAGTGTGTATTTTGACAAGATTACCAATAAAATTCCGGCTGTAATTAATTTTGAAAAAGTATCACATTAGTTCTTTTCTCTGTTACATATGCTTGAATATAGCTGGTCCTCATAGCCTTGTGGTGACAATCTGTGCTGCAATCATAAAGGAACACAATTCAGGCCTACCTGTTGTTCTGTATGAAAAGAAAGGTGGTCAGTCTCCTCCTGTGCAATTAACTGCCTCTGAAAACCCATTGAAGAATCAGCTATGGGTCAATTCCTACTCAAAGGCACACAACAACTACAACATATCATTCATATAAATTAGTATCTCCTATGTCTTCATATAATTTTCAAAAACTAAAAGATATTGTTGATGAAATGTGTTGATTTCACCTCAGATTTTGTAATGTTTTACCTAATTTTGATGGGTAATTGTGTGAATTTGAATACTGATAAATTATACCAGTAGAGATGTGATAAATGGACACAGCAAGTGGTACTGAAATAATTCACCAAAGTTATTATCTGTTCATCTTTTCTGCTTCAGTTCTCAGACTCCACATTTCTTGCCAAAGTAAACAGAACCTTACATTTTCCCATTCTACAAGTGGAACCAAAAGCCCTTGTTTCCAGAAAGACAGACTTTCTTAAATATACAGTGTGAACACAGTTGATTTAAGGAAGAGACAAATATGAAATACTAAAATATTCTGTTTCATTCAAAGCAGCTCTGGGATCTTGGAAGTTATCTGAAGTGAGTTTCCTCATTAATAAAATAAGACAGATGATATCTGTGACATTCACAATTCCCATTAGCAACTATATTCATTTTTAACCTTATAATTTTGTGGTTATCATTGTTTTTGTTTGCATTAGGTGCTGTGGAGTCAAATATGAGTTATAGAGACCTTATGAAGGAAAAACTCTGAACCCTGTTCTACCCTTTCCATCCTCACTCTTCCTGCAAGCTCATATTTTTGTTTTGAAACACTTCATTTTTATACCAAAACCAAATAGGATTTTAACCTCACCATAGCATGACTAAGTTTCTACCTATTAAAAATAAAAACGTATTTCTATGTATCTATCACTGAAAGATTATTTTTTCAATAAGCTCGTTTGTATTCTTTTTTAATCAACAGTAATATGCATTAGAGAAAATAATACTACAAAGAAAATAAAAACATCTGGATCTATTGTTTTGACTGTATAAATTGAAATAACTTCATCTAAGTCCTAAAGCCTATGTTTCCAGTATGTGGAGCTATTAGAATAAAAGAGAGCTCTAGTAAATACAGTGACTTAGAAGTTGTGCTGTAAACTCAAAGGCAAATAGATGATTTGAATCAACTGGATATCTGTGGGAGAAAGAGGGTCAATTTCCTCTGCTGCGGTACACATACAGCCTAGGGGAACCCACTAGAAGGTCAGCTGTGAGTCATTCTCGACTCAATGGCAATGAGGTTGGGTTTTTTGTTTTGTTTTGTTTTGTTTTAGTAAGAATGAAATGCCAATAATCCTCTCTAGAGCTGCCAGTAGGTTCAAACCGTCAATATCTTGGTTAGCAATCAATTGAGAGCTTTAACCACTGTGTCACCAGTGTTACTTTTGTGTCATAAAGGTGGGGTGTTGTGTTTTATTTTTTTAAGTTCTGTTGAATTAATTAATTTAATATACTATTTTTATGTTGCTGTTGTGGGGTACCTTCAAGTTGGAACTAACTCATTGAGTTTTCGCGGGGTTTTAAGAAGCAGTTAAATGCATGGAAGAAGACTGGTCACCCTTCTCCTGCAGGGCAGCCTGGCAGCTGGTGAATCAAAATTGAGTGCCTTCTGGTTTG
>NW_006399915.1:322208-332898 GCF_000299155.1 Elephantulus edwardii
AAAAAATAAGTAATTAAAACTAAGTTTAATTAGAGAAATGTATGGAAAGATATTTAGACATTGGAGGACTCTCTGAGACACTCACTATAATAGCTACATTAACTTTATATGTATTCTCTCAGTGGAAGTGAACCAGTGTCATCAGAGCTTGCCAAAGGGCTTCCCTTCCTTTCAAGTGAATGATACAATAAAAGTTGACTGGATACTGCCAGGCAAAGTAACATAAGGACAAATAACATAGATCCTAAAATGAGACCAGCTGGTCTTACATTCCTGCTCTAACAATGTGTCATTGTAATCTATTTTTTTCCTCATTAATATGTGGAATAGGGAGTTCTGGTGGCCTAGTGGATAAGGAATTATTCTAATAAACCAAAGACAAGAAGTTTAAATTCAACAGTTATACCGTAGGAGAGAAAGATAGGCATCTCCTCCTGTGCAATTTACAATCTTTGAAAACCTTCTGGGAGGTCAGCTATGAATCGGTTCTTACTCCATAGTCATAAAATTGATTTATATTTTAATTATGAGGAATTAATGTAGAAAATGCACATGATGTATTTGTTATAGTTGTTGGCATATGGTGATTGGTTAACAACTCATATTTTCAGTTTTAGGAAAACTTTCGCATCAACAATGAGGCTGATGTTAGTGTAAAATTGATGAGGCATGCCTGTCCACAGGATTTCTATATGCTCTATGAACAACTGCATAAAAGCACATGTATAGACTAATAACTCCACTGCCAAACAACAAAGAATAAACAAACCTAAAAAAATTCCAATAAGCACTCCAAAATCTGTCTTCTCCTCCACATGTCTATCTCCTTCCTGTTAATTAACCATTGCCAATCAGATGACTATGACTCATTGTGATCCTCTAGGGTACAGCTGCTCCTTAGGTTCTACAAGGCTCTGATTTTTACAGAAGCAGACTACTAAAACTTTCTTCTATAGTACTTCTGCTGATATGAACTTTCTGGTTTTCTATTAGCAACCAGATAATTTAACCATTCTGTTACTAAGACTACTTGTCTTTACTCATTTTATAAATTCTAATGGTTTTATTTATGCATGTGCCAGGAGAACAAACAGATTTGTTGCAGAGAGAGAAAAAACAGGCTGCTCCTTTGAGTCAAGGTTTCTGATACTCTATCTAACATACAGATCTATCTAACATAAGATATATCTTGCATGTTGCAAGGAGGGACCAGTCCTTGGAGAGGGAAATCATGCTTAGAAGGGTAGAGGGACAGAACAAGAGAGGAAGATCCTTGATGAGATAGATTGATTTGGTGAATGGGGTAATGAGGATAGGTGTGTCAGAGACAATGAGGTTAGCACAGGAGAGAGCAGGGTTCAGGCTATTTTATATAGAGTCACTATGAGTCACAAGTTACTCGAAGGCACATAACAGAAAGAATAGCAGTTAATTTCCTAGAAAACTAATTATTTACTTTTGTGTTCAATTTTAACAGATAGCATAGTGAGTAATATTTGATAGAGTATTTGTAATAATTTTTTTAAATTTATTTATTTATTTTTTTACAGAGGTTTTGGATTTCCATTCATTCATTGCTGCAATTTTCTCCCTGCCCACCTCTCCCCACCAGCTCGCTTCCCCCTCTGAAGAGAGAAAAAAAAAGAAAATATTCCTTCATTACTATACAATTCCCATGTCCCTTCCCCCCACCCGCCACCCTGAGTACACAAATTTATAATATTTTATACTAAATTATATACTCAGCTTTTCCATCACTGTCCAGTGGAATTCACTCTTAAGTGACCCGTTAGTAGATTTTTGAATACTAAATCTCATGTGAGGAGAGGTTACTCATAGTTCTCTCTTACAGCCATTTTTCTCCCCAGCAGCCACTGTTAAATTGGAACCACCAGCCTAGTGTGGTCTTTGAGTTAGCAGCACAGCTTCCTACAGAATGGACCATGTGGTTTTTGTCAATGTAGTTGTTGTTGTCAGATGTTGTCGATTCTACTATGGCCCATAGTGACTCAATGAAGTGATCTGAACCTTGCCAAATCCTTTGGCATTATCGTACTTCCTTTTGTGGCAGTCATTATGTCCTTCTACCTGGTTGAGTGTCTTCCTTTCCTTGCTGAGACTTTATCTTTCCAGGCATGAAGTCCCTCTCTGAGGAGTAGCTTCACCTAGTAACATGCCTGAGTATGTGAGGTGAAGCTTCATTATCTTTGCCTCCAAGGAGCACTCTGGTTGAACTTTTTCCAAGATATATATGTTTGTTCTTTTGGCCATCCATGAGATGTTTAGTACGACTCATAGAAACAAATCTGAACTCGGTCCTATCTTGTGCCATCCTAATCAACTGTGACACATTTGAACCTTGTTACATTTTTATGTCAATCCATCTCATTCAGAGTTCTGCCCTTATGATACTCTAGCAGCATTTTGGAGTTTGTACATCACATGAAGAAGGTGATCGTTTTTCCTTTTGCAGTGACTGGTGATTTCTAACTGGAAATTTAATTCTTTCTAGACTTAGCCACAAGACCTCCATGTTTATTTAAAAAGTGAATGAGTAGTTAAATTATACCTTACTTTAAAATTTTAAAGAAACCATTGGATAAGAGAATTTTGGAAATTTCTATATTTTTCAAATTATATATTCTCTTAAACTAGTAACAGTATGTGTTGTACTGAGTGCAGAGTGATCAAATGAATTAAACAAATTTCATCTTCATCAATAAAATAATATAGAATAGTGGAAAATATAATTACATGCATTTTAGTGATAATATGATAATAATGCAAAGAAAATTAATTTCATTTTATAATAAAAATGATTGCTAAATCAAGATATTAAATAATATATCTCCTTGATGGTATTCCCCTGACAGTATCTGTGGTCACACTCCTTTCAAAATGGTAAATTCATGGCCTGTGACTATAATGGTACAGACAAGGACTCTGCTGAGACTAATATGAGTAAATGATAACTCACTGAAAGATATCTTCGTGATTGAATCAAGAGATGCAAAACCTTGATTTGAAATTTTCTTATGAAAATGTATTTTAACATATTGAGAAAATAAACTATTTTAAAATTATATTAATCTTTAATTTACAAAACTTTTCCACATTTTGTTACATTATCTTAAAATAAAGGGGGAAGGGACTGCTATCTAGCTTGATCATGTGGGACCTTTTAAGCTCAAGCAACAGGGAGACCATGGACACCTTGATGGAGGCAAGAAGCTACTTTCAGAAAAGAACAACAGACTTCCTCCTTTGTCATTAAGGTATATTAGGGGTCTAGACTTGACCATGCAGGGCTCCTTAAGTTCAAGGAGCAGGGAGGCTCTGGGCACCTCAAGGGAGGTGAGAAACCACTTCCAGAAGGGAACAACATTGTTATTTACTTACTTTGGGGAAAAAACTGCTATCAAACCTAAAGCCTGAAAAGAGCACAAATATATAATTGCTTCACAAAATCATGTTGTTTTCTGGGTAATTTTATGGTTAGAAAAGTCTAATATCTACTAAGAAAAGACTCCCATAATGTCAAGAAATCAGCAATCCACATCACCCATCATGAAAACACAAAATTATCCTTCTCCTAAAAAAGCAGACACAGTGTGTACTCCAGATAGTGAGAACCAGAAGAAATATGTTGATGTGTAGGTATTTGATTAGCTACAGAAAAAGATACAAATGTGGGAAGAAACAATGAAGTCAATAAAAGCAAATAACTTAGAGACATCAATATGGATGAGGAGAACTAGAAAATTATGCATGAAAATGCAAAATATGGAAGGAAAAAATAGACTAGACAAAGAGATACAAGAATTTAAAAAAAAAAAAAGAAAGAAAATCATCACAAGACAGAGAGGGTACACCCAACCTAGCACTGGAAATAATAGAAAAGCGAGAAAAAGCAGTCCAGAATATTAAGACCAAAATGGCAGAAGTGTCCACTATGCTGGTAGCACTGAAAAGCAGAATTGAAGAGATGGAACAGAGTCAATGACCTGGAAGACAAGAGCCTCACTAGAAATATGCAAGAAGAAAAGTCAGAAATGAAAGGTGAAGAAAATATTAGAATCATGTGGTATGACAACAAATGAAATAACATACATTTTGGAATTCAAAAACAGGGGAGTTACAGGGAAATCACTGAGAAGAATGTGGAAGTACTACAAGAAAACTTCCAAAGCATTTTGAAGGATGAGAAAATCCACATTCAAGAAGCACAGAGAACACCAAATAGACTGGACACAAAAAGAAAACCCGAAGACATATCATACTCAAATTCTCTAAATTAAAAGGTAAGGATAGAATTTTAAAAGTAGCATGAGAAAAATAGAACCATAGGAAATTAAATTTATAATATCAGAAGACTACTAAAATTTCAACTCTGAAAAATTTGAAAACCTAAAGGAAAGGAACAAATTTCTTGAAATGCATTCCCTACTGTTTGACAATGACAGATATAGAAAAATTGAATAGACCCATCACAAGAGAAGAAATTGAAAATGTCATAAAAAAACTTCCCCATAACAAAAGTCCTGGACCAGAAGGTGTCACAGCCGAATTTTACTAAACATTCAGAGAGTATTTAACACCAATTCTATTTAAATTATTTAAAAAATTGAAAACGAAGGAACATATCCAGAGTCATTCTATCGAGCAAGCATAACCATACTACCAAAACCAGGCAAAGATATTACAAAGAAAACTATAGACCAATATTTATCATGAATATAGATGCAAAAATCCTTAACAAAATCCTAGCCAATAGAATCCAAAAGCACTAAAAAAAAACAAAAAAAAAAAACCTTCACAGTGACCAAGTGGGATTCAAAACAGGTATGCAAGGATGGTGCAACATAAGGAAAAAATAAAAAAATTAACGTAATTCACTTTATTAACAAAGTAAAAAACAAGAACCATAAAATCTTCGCAATTGATACAGAAAAGACATTTGACAAAATCCAACACCCCTCCTGATAAAGACACTCAGCAAAATTTAATTGAAGGGAAATTATTCAACATAGTGAAAAGTATATATGCAAGACCAAGAGTGAACATAATTCTCAGTAGAGAAAGACTAAAAGCATTTTCATTAAGAACAGGGATCAGGCAAGGATGACCACAGTCATCACTTCTATCCAATATTGTACTAGAAATTCTTGCTAGGGCAATACAACAAAAGAGGAAATAAAAGGCATCCAGATACTGTCGTTTTATGTAGATCATATGATATTGTACACAGAAAAATGCAGACTCAACAAAATAGCTATTAGAGTTAATAGGACAATTTAATAGAGTGTCAGGATATAAAATCAATATCCAAAATTCAGTAGGGTCCCTCTACAGTTACAAAGAGAACTCAGGGAAGGAAATCAAGAGAGCAATACCATTTACAATAGCCAACCACAAATTGAGATACTTGGGAGAAACCCTAACTAGAGGTACAAATGCCCTATGCAGAGAAAACTACGCTGCATTGAAATGCAATGAAAGACCTAAAGAAATGGAAAAAAATGTGCCCTGTTAATGGATAAGAAGACTCAATATTGTGAAAATGGAAATCCCTCCAAAAGCAATCTACATATTCAGTGCAATCCAAATGCACATAACAAATTCATTTTTCAAGGAGATTGAAAGTGAAATTGTCAGATTTCTTTGGAAAGGCAAGAGACACCAGATAAGCAAAACACTTCTGAGAAACAAAAATGAGGTGGGAGGCATAGCGCTCCCTGACCTCAAAACCTACTGCACAGCAGTAGTAACCAAAAGAGCATGGTACTGCTAGAATGACAGGCACATAATGGAACAGAATTGAGAACCCAGAAACAGACCCAACTATTTATGGAGAATTGATATTCAACAAGGAAATCAACACTATCAAATGAGGAAATGACAACCTCTTCAACAAATGGTGCTGGCAAAACTGAACTTTCATCTGCAGAAAGTTGAAACAGGATCCAAACCTCACCCCTTACAAAAAAAATCAACTCAAGGTGGATCACAGACCTGGGAGTCTTTATGGTTATAAACCATAAAGTTTATAATAGATCTACTGGGATCAAGCTTAGAAGCACTAGTCCAAGGTATAAAGAGACTTCCAAATACAGTGAGACATTCACAGTCTGAAGAGAATAAAATAGATGAATGGGACCTTCTAAAGATTAAATCCATGTGTATATCAAAAAACTTCTTCCAACAGAGTGAAAAGAAAATCTACCTACTTGGAATAAACATTTGGCAATACCATCTCAGAAAATAGTGTCATAACGAAAGTTTACAGAGTATCCTAGGTCTCCACAAGAAGACTGATAACCCATCTACACAATGGGCAAAAGACATGCAAAGAATTTTCACAGAGGAAGATATTCGAATGGCAAACACACATGTGAAAAAATGCTCCAAAACACTGTCAATAAGAGAGATGCAAATAAAAACCAGACTGAGGTACTATCTCACTCCAGTAACAGTAGCAAAGTTTAACAGGACAATAAGTAATAAATGTTGGAGAGGATGTGACAAGAAAGAAACTCTTACACAGTGTTGGAAAGATTGTAAAATGGTCCAAACATTCTGGAAAGCAGTTTGGCGCTTCCTCAAAAAGCTGAACATAGAAATTTCTTATGACCCAGCTACCTGGAAAATATTCTGAGAAAATGAGAACTGAGGCACAAATGAATACTTGTACACCAGTGTTCATAGCAGCAATATTCGCCATCGCAAGCACGTGGATACAGGCAAGATGTACAACCACAAATAAATGTATTGAGAAATGATGGTACATTCACACAATAGAATACTAAACAGCACACAGGAGCAATTATTTTGTAAATTATTACTAACTTGGGAGGGACTGGAAAGTGTTATGCTGATTGAACTAAATCAGTCCCAGAAGGACAAATACTGTATGTATAAAACCATTATTTTAGAACGAGTATAAGGATCCAAGGGAGGGGGAGGGTGGAAGCAGAGGGATGAGAATGTGTAGAGAGGGGGGGATTAGTCATCGAGTTGTACAATATGATGGGTGGGAGAGGATGAGAAAAATTGAAAGAATCTGTTCTGGAAAACAATGTATTAAAATTTTGTAAATAAACTGGTATAGTAATAATAAAAAATAATCTACTGCTTGTATTTTACATATCACTAAATTTCCAACATCCACCATAATGACGAATGTGCAGGAAAAGAGTTTAATGAAAAGTTCATTTCATTTTAGGGAAATGTGGTGGTGGTTGTTATTAGATGCCATTAATTTGATTATAATTCATAGTAATTCCATGAATAACACATCTGAGCCTTCTGTCTTGAGTCATCATTCTCACTATCTCAAACATGCTCAATTCCATTGTGGTGGTCACTATTTAATCTGTCTTTTTGAGTGCTGTACTGTTTTTATTGACCCTCTTTCTTTCCCAGTGTGTTTTGTTTTGTTTTCCATTGATTGTCTCTTCCTGATAAAACTTTCAAAGCATAACATTCTTACTTGTATCACATTCTTACTTGTAAGGATCACCCTAATTGCACTTTTCTCCAAAATAGATTTGTTTCTTCTTATGATAGTCTATGGCATATCCAACACCTTTTACCAACACTATAATTCAAAGGCATAAATTCTTTTTCAATATTTCTTATTCATTGCACATTGTAATGCAAATAAAGCAACTGAAAATATCATGACTTGCATCAGGTGCACTTTAGCCTTTAAAATGACAATGCAATATATCTTTTAATTTTTTTTTTTTACTGCTGCTACCACAAGTGTTGATTGTGGATGCATGTAAAATGAAGTTGTAACAACTTCAATCTTTTCTCCATCTATAATGATGTTACCTAGTGATCAAGTAAGGATTTGGGTATTTTTACTGTTGAAGTGTAATCCAGACTGAAGGCTACGGCTGTTAATCTTCTTTAGTGTTTCAAGTCTTCTTCATATTCTGAAAGCAAGTTTGTGTTATTTGCATAACACAGGTTGTGAATAGAAAAAGTGATGGGATTTTCCTCCAATACTGATTGCATAGTCTTCTTCAGATAATTCAGCTTCTCAAATTATTTGCTCAGATTACAGTTTGAATAAGTATGAGTTTCAGAATATAGAGGATACAATTTCTTTTTCTTTCAAACTTTATAGAGGGTACAATTTCTTTTTCTTTCAAACTTTAAGAGATGTAAAAATTTGAACCTGTATTAACTTGACATTGAAAACTAGCATTTGAATAAAACCAGAGAATCATATTTGTATGTTTCTGAGCAGGCATACAATATGCATTAAGCATTTATTTTGAAATGAAAATTTGTATAGTTTTTTTCAAATGTCTGAAAATATGTAAGATATAAATAGGATGTATATATGTGTGAGTGTGTGCATGTGTCTGTGTGTGTGTACACTGAATCTTGTTCAGCTTTTACATTTAGGTTACAGATGCATTGCTGGTGTATTTTTCCTTGAGGAAACATTTTGCAGGGAACTTTTTTGCAGACAAAGTTTATACTGTCGTGAAATAAGTCAACAGTCCATAAACCTTCTACTAGCAGTTGGTAGCAAACAATCTATCTCTGAACACTCACTAGACCAGAACATTCTGACATAACCAAATAATTTCTTCAAGGTTTACATTCAACTCATGCATCCAGTAGAAATGCAGTTGAAATTCTTCATCATAGAGAATATGTAATATCTCACTAGAAGTGGTGAGAACCATTGCAGCAACATTTTCCTTTCAATATACTATACTGCAACTACAAAACCAGTTGAGGATAAGTTAGTTAAAGCTGACTTCACTTACAGTGACCTTGTAAACGTCTGACCCTGAAATCTGTTGAATTTATTCTAACTCTACCACAATATAATGACCCTAACTATTCAACAGAAACTAAAAGTACAGAGCAAAATTCAAATACTGTAGGCACATCACACCTTAATGATGATAAACTGATAAAAATTATTCAGTCTAGTTCATTTGAAAGTTTAGTTATTGAAAAGTGCATATGAAATATGTAAAAAGTGACTCAAAGGTGAAACATTTACCAGAAGTTACTTTTCTTAACAAAATCAAAGTTCAAGTAGTGCTATTCTACCTCTTTTAATAATTTTTAAATAGTATCTGTATCCCCTTAAACTTGTGTACCATTTTGAGTAAGTGCATACATTATAAGTGAAGAAAGTCACACTTTCCAACAAATGCTGAACTTTATTTGAATTGAAGTATATTCATATTTACTCAGTTAAAGTTTTTATATTTTCAGTTAAGTAATATATCTACATCCTGAAATACAGAATGTTATACTCTGGTCATAAACTCTAAAAATTAAAACATATTTTGATAGTTGATTTTTAAATTTCTTTTATCAATTAGCTTTTTATTTTATAAGAGTTGTATTTTATTTTGTTAAATTTTCTTAACTGATATTTTAATGAAAGTTAAAATAAAACTTGGGTTTCCATTCATTCATTTTTTTCCAAATTTTCCTCCCTACCCCCACCCCAGTTCACTTTTCACTTTAAAAAGATTTTTAGGGAGCTCTGGTGGCCTAGTGGCAAGAAGCTGCACTGCAATCCCAGAAATACCTGGTTTGAATTCACCAGATGCTCTGCTGGAGAAAGAGGGATAATCTCCTCCTTTCCCAGTCAGATCTGATTTGATGGTATACACACAAAAAATAATAAAATTTAAGAAAAATGTTTCATTGTTGCCCAATTTTCACAGACCCCTCGACCCCATATCACTTTGCAGTGCACCTCTTATTCTGAACTGTTGTCATGCAAATAATACCTAATCATATATTTATTCCAGACAGTTCATTCCCTTATCTATATAAATGCAGTGTTCATTATTTATTCCCTATTTATTTAGTTTCATCTCAAACCCCATGTCAGTCCTGTTTTATAACAGTGGCATTATGTAGTATTTGTTCTTTTGTAGTGAGGTATTCCACTCAGCACAATGTCCTCAAGGGTCACACATTTTGTATACTATTTTATGAGTTCCTGTTTTTAAGTGCTGTGTAGTATTTCATTGTGTGACTAGACCAGAGCTTCTCTATCCATTCATTTGTTGATGGGCTCTTAGGTTGCTTACCTCAGTAACAATAGCAAAGTTCAACAGAGCACCAAACAACAAATGTGGAGAAATTGTAACCCTTATTCACTGTTTGGTGGGAGTGTATAAAGGATCAACCACTATGGAAGACAGTATGAAGTTTTCTCAAAAAGTTGGCAATAAAAATACCATTTGACCCAGCATTTATATTACTGGGAATATACCCAAAAGAAACTAGAACTGCCACCCAAACAGATATATGCACACCCACGTTTATGCCATGTTGTTCACAACATCGATTACATTTTCTGATGTGCAGAATATTAATAGGATATTGTGCCTGGTCCAACTCATGGTCTTCACAATTACTTGCCAGGACTAAAGATGATGGAAGAAGAAAAAATGCTTTTAAGTTCTGGAGATTGAGAAGAGTATTGAACATATTGTGAACTGCCAAGAGAAAAACACAGATCTGTTCTGGAGATGGTGAAAACAAGCTACCCTTGTTGTTGTTGTTATGTGCCGTAGAGTCGTTTGTGACTCAAAGCAACCCTATGTACAACAGCTCTAAACCGTGCTCTATCCCGTGCCAATCTCATTGCCTCTGATACACCCATCCTGATTTACCCCAGTCACTGAATCAATCC
>NW_006399915.1:334478-336016 GCF_000299155.1 Elephantulus edwardii
AGCTCCTCGCACATTTCATTGTAGTATTTTGCTTTGTCATTCCGTGCTGCCTTTTGGAATCTTCTGTTCAGCTCTTTAGTGTCTTGGATTCTTCCTTGTGCTTTGACTTCCCTACGTTCCAGTGCAATCTTCAGAGTTTCTTCTGACATCCATTTTGGTCTTTTCTTCTCATAGCGACCTTATTTATGTGCAACAACCCTGAAATCTTATATATCCTGTGCCAATCTTATTGTCTCTGACACACCTACCTCAATTACCCCAGTCACTGAATCACTTCATCTCATCAATGGTCTTCTTCACTTGTGCTGTTCCTCCATCTTACCAAACATGACATCTCTCTCCTAGGATTGGTACATCCTTGCAACATGTCCAAAATATGTCAGATGATGCTTCAGAATCCTTGCCTCCATGGAGTAGGTTGCCTTCAACCTCTGTACAATGAACCTGTTTGTTCTCCTGGCAATCCATAGTATATTCAACCTCATTCTCCAGGACTATAACTCAAAGGCATCAATTTTCTATCTGTTATCCCTAGTCATTGTCCAGCTTTCTGATGCATAGCAAGTAATTGCTAAAACTATGGCCTGCATCAGTCCCACATTAGTCTCCAGAGTGACATCGTCGCTCTTAGTACTTTGGAGATGTCTCTGACAGCAGTTTTTTCAAAGCAATTTGTCTTTTAATTTCCTGGCTGCTGGTACCAAGAGTGTTAATTGTGGAGCCAAGCAAACTAAAGCTATTCACAATCTCAATCTCTTCACCATCCATAGTGATGCTGCCAATTGGCCAGTGGTGAGAATCTTAATCTTTGTTTTCTGCATGTTGAACTTCAATTCAGACTGAAGGCTTCAGTCCTTGACCTTCTGCAACAAGCATGTCAGGTTCTCCTTAGATTCAGTGTGCAGGGTTGTGTCATCTGCATAACGCAGATCATTGATGCATCTTCCTCCAATCTTGATGCCACGTTTCCCCTCACCGAGCCCAACCTCTTGAATCATCTGTTCTGCATATAAATAGAAAAGGTATGGAGATAGGACATATCGCTGGCATAAACCCTTCCAAATTTTGAACCATGCAGTGTTTCCTTGCTCTGTTCTGACGACTGCCTCCTGGTCCAAGAATAGGTTTCTCATAAGCACAATCAAATGTCCTGAGATCTCCATTCTTCCCAAGAGTCAGCCGTAGTTCGTTGTGATCCACACAGTTAAATGTCTTTGCAAAGTGAATGAAGCACAGAGAGTCATTTCTCTGGTACTCCCTTCTTTCATCCAAGACCCATCTAACATTAGCTACAATATCCCTCATACCATAGCCTCTTCTAATTCCAGCTTGCACTTCAGGCAGTTCTCTGATGATATTATTGCTGTTCTAGTCTTTTTTTTTTGGTTAATCTTCAACAGAATCTTGCTTCATGAGCTGTCAATGATGTTGTTGTTGTTGCTATGTGTCATCTAGTGGTTTGCAAATCATAGAGACCCTATGTACAGCAGCCTTAAACCCTGCTCTGTCCTGTGCCAATCGCACTGTTTCCAACACAC
>NW_006399915.1:337166-343075 GCF_000299155.1 Elephantulus edwardii
TTTTGAACCATGCAGTTTTTCTTTGCTTTGTTTTGACGACTTCCTCTTCATCCAAATATAGGTTTTGCATTTGCACAATCAGGTGTTCTGGGATTCCACGGTCTATTGGTTCACCTTTCTTTGTAATGGGAAAAATATAGATCTCTTCTAGTCAGTTGGCGAGGTGATTGCCCTCCATATTTCTTGGCACAACTTGGTGAGTACATCCAGGTCAGCATCTGTTTATTGAAATATGTCAGTTGATATGCCATCAATTCCTGGGGCCTTGTTTTTGCCATTTCTTTAAGAGCGGCTTGAACTTCTTCCTTCATCATCACAGGCTCTTGCTCATACACTGTTTCAAGAAATTCTTCTGTGTCTGCCAAACCTTTTTGGTACAATGATTCTAAATTTTCTTTCCATCTTCCTTTAATGATTCCTGGATAATTTAATTTTCTACTCATAGCATCTTTCAGTTTGTAACTCGAGGCTTGAATTTGTTCCTCAGTTCCTTCAGCTGAAGAAATGCCAAGTGAGTTGGGCACCTTTGATTTTCTAATGTCTGCTTTTCGCACATTTGATTATAATACTTTACTTTGTCTTCCTGTGCCACCCTTTGAAATCTTCTGTTCAGCTCCTTAAAATCTTGATTTTTTTTTTCCTTTTCTTTGACTTCTCAGGGCTCTTGTGCAATATTCAGAGTCTCTCCTGACATCTCTCTTTGTCTTTAGTTCCTCCTCTCTCCTTGTAATGACCTTTATCATTCTCTCAGGAATAAAAGTATATATACACACATACAGACACAAACAAGTCATCAGCAACTGGTTTAGCTACTATCAAAGAAACGAAATAAAGGGTAAAACTAAAATGTGTTGCTATTGATTCTATTCCAACGCATATGATTGCAGTGCACTATTGACTTGGAATTGACTCATAGCTGACCCTTAGTGGATTTTCAAAGTCAATAAATTGCACTGGAGTTAATTGCTGTCTTTCACCTACAGAGCACCAAGTGGATTGGAACCAATTTTAACACACAGCAACCCAGTCAAACAGAATAGAATTGTTCCACTGGGTTTCTAAGTCTGTGTAATTTTTCAGAAGCAGACTGCTGCATTTTTATCCTGTGTAGTTTCTAGTGGTTTCAAATATCCAATCTTGTCTGCTGGCAGCTGCATACTTTAGCAATCCTCTGTCTATATTACAATTATGTCTGGACTTGAACCTTTTGTTGCAAGCACTTTGTCAATCCATCCTGTTGGGGGATCTCACTCTCTTTGCCTGACCATCTATTCTATAAAGATGCTTTTCTCCAGTCAGTGATTTCTTCTGATAGTTTCCTTTTGTTGTTTGGTGTTATAAAGTTGACTGTAACTCTGAGTAAACCTATGATCAATGATCTGAAACTTACGCTATCCTGTGCCATTTTCCTCGTCTCTGATATATTCATGTTCATCCATGTACTTACTGTGTGAATCTATCTTGTAAAAGTCTCCTCTTTGGCTGAACTTTCCTTCATTTTAAAAATTCATTTGTCTTCACTTTTAAGAAATATCCTTTTGTTCTTTTGACAGTCTTGTTGTTATGTGCCATCAAGTCCCCTGCTACACAGTAGCTCTGTACCTTTTCTTATACTGAGTTTGGACATGTTGTAAGGAGGGACCGGTCCTTGGAGAGGGACATCACGCTTTGGAGGGTGGAGGGACAGTGAAGGAGGGGAAGACCTTCTATGAGGTGGATTGACTCAGTGACTGGGGTAATAGGGATGGGTGTGTCGGAGACAGTACGATTGGCACAGGACAGATCAGAGTTTAGGGCTAGATGGCACATAACAACAACAACAATCATTGTGTCAGTACGTCTCCTCTAGGGTCCTCTTCTCTTACACTGACCCAGTACCTTTTCAATCACGGTATCTTTCAATAACAAATTCCTTCTTGCAACAAGCCCAAAGTACGTCAGACAGCTTCAAAATCCTTGCCTACATGGAGAAACTTGATTTCACCCTCTCCAAGACAGATAGATCTCTTTGTTCTCTTGACAATTGATGGAAGTTTCAATACTCTCCTCTGGCAGCACAACTTAAAGGTATTGATCTTTCCTCTGTTATCTTTAGTTACTGTTCACCTCTCTAATGCATAGCAAGTAATTGCAAAGGCTGTGTCATAAAACGGGGTACCTTAGTCACTAGATTGAAGTTCTTGCTCTTTAACACACTGACAAGTTCCTTTATAGTAGATTTCCCCAATGCAATTTATCTTTTCATTTCCTGACTGCTGATGCCAAGAGTATTGATTGTGGAACCAAGTATGATGAAATTGTTAACAATCATGATGCCCCTAATTGACCCAGTGCTGAACTTCAATTCATATTGAAGACTACATACAGTTCTTGACTTTCTTCAGCAAACATTGCATGCTATCCTTAGTTTCGGGAAGCAAGATTGTGTCACCTGCGTAACATAGGTTGTTGATAGGTCTTCCTCCAATTCTGCTGCCACATTTCTTCTGAAAATAATCCATCCTCACATATCATCTGTTCTGCGTATAGATTGAAAAGGAATGGAAACAAGACATACTCCTCACATACTTTTTTTTTCTTATTATGAATTATACAGTGTTGCCTTTCTCTGTTTTGATGACTGCTTACTGGTGTAAGTAAAGGTTTCACATGACCACAATCAGGTTTCTTGGAATCAAGGTTATTTGAACACTTTCTTGTGATCCACATAGTCAAATGTCTTTGCACAATCAAGAAAATGCAGATACACCTTCCTTTGTACTCTGCTTTCGGTTAATCTCCGTCTGACATTGACTATCATTTCCCTAGTGCTATGGCCTCTTCTAAACCCAATTTTTTTTTCTGGTAGTTCTCTGTTGATGTATTGTTCTAGCCTTTTTTTTTTTTTAACAGTCTTTAGCAGGATTTTGCTTTGTGTGGTATTCTTGATGTTGTTTAATAAATTCCCCAGTCTGTTGGACCACCATTGTTTAGAATGGGAATAAATATGACTCTCTTCCAGTCTATGATCTGTTTAGTATTTTTCATCAACTTTACAATTCAAATGCTTCTCATTACTTAACAACCTTTCCACCCATTAATCTCTGCTATCCCCGTGATTTCCTCTTTTTCAGCTCCCGTTCTCTTCATTCCTTTCTGGACATTTATACAGATCTCACTCAGTTATACTCTTACTTTCACATTCAGGGTCTTATGTAATAATTGTCGTTATGTGACAGTAATATTTCACTCAACAAATCACTCTCTAATCTCTCTCATGTTATACTGTATTTTACCAAAGTATTGCTTCTTAGTGTTGCGCAATATTCCATTGTGTGACCATACTATAATGTCTTAATCTTATGATGTTCTTCTTTCCATGTGTTTTTTTGAATCTTCCTTGAATTTCTTGCATTTTCTGTCAAAGTACTGCTCCAGTCATTTTTAAATTATCTTCAGCAAAATTTCCTTTATATGTAAAAATAACTATTTTTATTATTAATGATTTCTGCATTGTGATGGATCAAATTATTTTTTTAAATATCCACGAACATGAATATCTTCCAGTCAGTTGATCTATTCAATGTGCAACCAGGATTCTCCTTAGTGGCAGGTAGAGTGAAACTTTCTCTCACAAGCTTTGGGTATGTTGCCAGAAAGCTTTAATTGCTGTGATGATTGTAAAAATGATTTTGAGCATGTCATAGCAATGAGAAGGCAGCAAGGTAAGGCAAAAGTTGTATCTGGTGTTCTTAGGGTAGCAGTAAGTTGTAGTCACTTTGAAAGCACCTAACAAAAACAACTTTGAAAAACTCTGTTTTTCAATGTATATGAAGTCAATAAAATGTATTTTATTATTCATTTTGTTGTTGTTTCTGTTTAGTCTGGGTTTTAAACAATTCCAGTATATTTGACTAAATAGGAAAAGAAATAGTCAAGTTGTCCTAAGGGCATGCTTTGAAGATTTTTATAACTGACACCTATATGCTTTCTTAAATAAGATCCTACCCTCTTGTGAGATGATTGGTTCTTGACATGAAAAATGGTTTAAGATAATCTGTGTTTGACAATGGAAAAGTCTTTGTTCTATTCATACATTGAATAAAATGTTGTTGTTGTGTTGCTAGGTGCTGTCAAGTTAAATAGGATTCATTGAGACTCTATGAACAGTAGATCAGAACCCTGTCCTATTCTGTGCTAACCTCTTTATCTCTAACACTCTTGAGCCCAGTGGGCAACCACTCTGCCAATCTGTCTCATTTGGGATATTTTACAATAATCTGATTGAATTTTACATTAAACAAATACATATCAACAATTTGAAACCAGCCTGTACATTATATGTTTATGCTACTTATGATATCTCTAATGCTATAAGAAGTGTTCCGCTGTCACAATCTTTTATTTTTTTTTCCGATAACAAAAATGGACTATATCAGTATTATATAACACAGTAACCAGTATCCCCATGTGATATTAAGTACTTAAAGTGCAGGGAGGGAGACAAACTAAATTTTAAATGGTATTTTATTTTAATTAAAAATTATGACATTAGTGGCTCCTAGGTGAAGACATGGTGACCTAGTGGTAAGAAGCTGTACTGCAATCCCAAAGCACACAATTCAAATACTCTGCTCCATGGGAAAAGAGTAAGCAATCTCCTCCCACATGATTTATTGTCCCTGAACACCTGCTAGAGGACCGTCTGTTGGTTATTTCAGATACCACACCACACAATGACAACAACAGTTGTGACTAGAGCTTAAAATAGTTAAATAAACTTAAAATACATGAAATTGTGTGAGTGTGGTTCTAACTTATTTATTTTTTTTAATTCCTTGTTGTTTCTTATATCTGACATAGCACTTCTAATTGTCTTTCATTTTTGCTGAACAAGTACTATACTGGTTCTTTCAGTGACAGTGTGGGTGGTAAATTTTTATTTAGTTATATCAGAAAACATCCATGTATAATAAAACTCTTGGATGCTAGTTTTCCAATATTCAAGTTGTACATTTCATGTTTCAATTATTAAATTACTTTTGCCAATATTTTTCCTCATTTCAACTTACTCCCAATCTGAGGTCTACCACTACTAATATAACTATCAGTGTTCCTCTACTATTCATAAGATTTCAGAGGCCTGTTATTTTAGAAGTGGATGTCCAATTTTGCTTCCTAGTCTGTTTTATAATCTGTGAGTTCTACTAAAACCTGTCCACCACGGGTAATTTTTGTGGTATTTGACAGACCAGTGGCATAGATTTTAGTAATACAGAAACTCATGGTATCTCAGTACAGCAACCTGAGAGACAAGTGCTGTACCAATAGAACAATCTTCACCCCAAACACAACAAACTGATAATGTAGTTAAATTATTTTTATAATAAATCAGTCTTCACAACAGACTGTAGGGTCACAGACACAAAGACCACACCAACTGTTAATCAAATTGCAGAGTTTGTGGATAGAGGTAAGGGGAAGAAAATGGGAAGGATCCAGGTGAAAAGACAAGGTAATGATGGGCAAGGTTCAAAGGTGATTAATTTTATAAAACATAATGCATGAGGATGATTGTATGAAACATAATGTGAATGAATAATAGTGTGAAACATAATGTATAAGAACTTTTTAAGCAAACCAGTAGAAAGGGGGGGAAAAGATAAATCTCTTTCCTAAAATGAACACTATATTTTTACATGAAAACAAGGAAAATATGGTACAAATATGTGGATATTACTCACTGGTATATTTTATGTTAAACAAAAGAAAGACTATATGTATATGTATATGTATATGTATATGTATATAATCAAAAGGGCCGAACTCGCTCAGCATATCTTAAGCTCCAGGAACTGAAGAACAAATTCAAACCTCGAGTTGCTATAATCAAGGATGCTTTCGGCAGAACATTAAATGATCCCGGAAGT